>NC_092153.1:78394004-78556133 GCF_045791955.1 Oncorhynchus clarkii lewisi
TGTAAACTCTCCTTCCAGACTCACATTAAGCATCTCCAATCCAAAATTAAATATAGAATCGGGCTTCCTATTTCGCAACAAAACATCCTTCACTCATGCTGCCAAATATACCCTCGTAAAACTGACTATCCTACCGATCCTTGACTTTGTAATTTACAAAATAGCCTCCAACACTCTACTCAGCAAATTGGATGTAGTCTATCACAGTGCCATCTGTTTTGTCACCAAAGCCCCATATACTACCCACCACTGTGACCTGTATGCTCTCGTTGGCTGGCCCTCGCTTCATATTCATAGCCAAACCTGCTGGCTCCAGGTCATCTATAAGTCTCTGCCAGTAAAGCCCCACCTTATCTCAGCTCACTGGTCACCATAGCAGCACCAACCCGTAGCAGCACCAACCCGTAGCAGCAACAACATGTGTTGTTTGTGTCGCACTGCTTCGCTCTAGCTTGGCCAGGTCGCAGTTGTAAATGATAACTTGTTCGAAACTGGCCTACCTGGTTAAATAAAGGTGACATTTTTTATTTTATTGGCAAGTATGAGATATGGCTCTTTGCAACTCAGCCTAGAAGACCAGCATCCCAGAGTCTCCTCTTCACTGTTGACGTTGAGACTGCTGTTTTGCGGGTACTATTTAATGAACCTGCCAGTTGAGGACTTGTGAGGCGTCTGTTTCTCAAACTAGACACTCTAATGTACTTGTCCTCTTGCTCAGTTGTGCACTGGGGCCTCCCACTTCTCTTTCTATTCTGGTTAGGGCCAGTTTGCGCTGTTCTGTGAAGGGAGTACGACACAGCGTTGTACGAGATCTTCAGTTTCTTGGCAATATTTCTCTCTTGGAATAGCCTTCATTTCTCAGAACAAGAATAGACAGACGAGTTTCAGAAGAAAGTGCTTTGTTTCTGGCCATTTTGAGCCTGTAATCAAACCCACAAATGCTGATGCTTCATATACTCAACTAGTCTAAAGAAGGCCAGTTGTATTGCTTATTTAACCAGCACAGCAGTTTTTCAGCTGTGCAAAAGGGTTTTCTAATGATCAATTAGCATTTTAAAATGATAAACTTGGATTAGCTAACACAATGTGCCATTGGAAGACAGGAGTAATGGTTGCTCATAATGGGCCTCTGTACGCCTATGTAGATATTCCATAAAAAAATGGAATTGTGACTATGGAATTGTGACTATGACTATTGTAGCCGTTTCCAGCTACAATAGTCATTTACAACATTAATAATGTCTACACTGTATTTCTGATCAATTTGATATTATTTTAATGGACAAAAAATTTGATTTTCTTTTAAAAAAACAAGGATATTTCTAAGTGACCCCAAACGTTTGAATGGTAGTGTACATGTCAGTACATACACACAACCAGTAGGTCACATGTCAGTACATGTTAGTACACACAACCAGTAGGTCACATGTCAGTACATACACAAAACCAGTAGGTCACATGTCAGTACATACACACAACCAGTAGGTCACATGTCAGTACATACACACAACAAGTAGGTCACATGTCAGTACATACACACAACCAGTAGGTCACATGTCAGTACATACACACAACCAGTAGGTCACACGTCAGTACATACACACAACCAGTAGGTCACATGTCAGTACATACACACAACCAGTAGGTCACATGTCAGTACATACACACAACCAGTAGGTCACACGTCAGTACATACACAAGTAGGTCAAGTAGGTCACATGGGGGAAAGGCGTTGTGCCGTGAGGTGTATCTTTATTTGTTTTTTTAAACCAGGTTAACTGTTCACTTACTGTGTATGAGATGGAAGGGAGGTTCATGGCTCTGTATAATACTGTATGTTTCCTTGAATTTGTTCTGGACCTGGTGGGACTGTGAAAAGACTGTTGGCACGTCTGGTGGGGTAAGTGTGTGTATCAGTGTGTGTGTAAGTTCACTATGCAAACAATTTAGAATTTCCAACACATGAACGTTTCTTATAAAAACAAGAGGTGATTCAGTCAGTCTTTTCTCAACTCTTAGCCAAGAGAGACTGGCATGCATAGTAATGATATTAGCCCTCTGATTACAATGAAGAGCAAATCATACCACTCTGTTCAGGGCCAGCTGCAGCTTAACGAGGTCCTTCTTTGCAGCACTTGACCATATGACTGGACAATAATCAAGATAAGATAAAACTAGACTCCTGCAGGACTTGCTTTGTGGAGTGTGGTGTCAACAAAACAGAGCATCTCTTTATCACAGACAGACCTCTCCTCATATCTACAACCATTGAATCTAGCTTTGACCATGACAGTTTACAATCTAAGGTTGAAAACATTGAAAGTCAATATATATAAAAAAATATTTAAAAAAATAAAAAAAGAGTTCTTAACAAGTAATTTAGTCTCCTCAACTTGTTCAACAGCTACAGCATTCATTACCAGATTCAGCGGAGATCTAGAACTTAGGGAAGGATTTGTACCAAATACAATGCTCTTAGTTTTAGAGATGTTTAGGACCAGTTTATTACTGGCCACCCATGACTGCAACTCTTTAAGGGGGTCATTGACTTCATTATCTGTGGTTGCTGACGCGTATAGGATTGAATCATCAGCATACATGGACACACAGGCTTTGTTTAATGCCAGAGGCAGGTCATTGGTAAAAATAGAAAAGAGTAGAGGACCTAGAAAGCTGCCCTGCTGTACACCACACTTTACAGGTTTGACTTTAGAGAAGCTTCCATTAAAGAAAACCCTCTCTCAGTTCTATTAGATAGATAGCTCTGAATCCACAATATGGCAGAGGCTGAAAAGCCATAACACAAGTTCTCAACAAAGGGTTCTGGTCAGAAATATCAAAGGCTGCACTGAAATCTAACAGTACAGCTCCCACAATCTTCTTATTTTCAATTTCTTTCAACCAATCATCAGTCGTTTGTGTCAGTGCAGTGCATGTTGAGTGCCCTTCCCTATGAGCAAGCTGAAAGGCTGTTGTTCATTTGTTTAGAGAAATAGCATTGCATTTGGACGAACACAATGTTTTCAAACAGTTGGCTAAGAGCTGGCAGCAAGCTGATAGGTCTGCTGTTAGAACCAGTAAAGGCCTCTTTACCACTCTTCAGTAGCGGAATGAATTTGGCTTCCCTCCAGGCCTGATGACAAACACTTTCCTCTAGGCTGAGATTAAAGATATGACAGACAGAATTGGCCATAGAGTCAGCTAACATCCTCGGTAGCTTTCCATCTAAGTTGTCAGTGCCAGGAGGTTTGTCATTATTGATCGATAACAATAACTTTTCCACCTCTCCCACACTAACTTGACATTTCAAATGTACAATGCTTTTATTTCATTATTAGTTATTTTATGCATGAATACGATGGCTCACTGTTTGTTGTTGACATTTCCTGCCTAAATGTGTCTACTTTGCCAATGAAGTAATCATTTACCCTTGTGGGGTGTTCATGTTTTTGTTATTCACCTAATTTTTGCAGCTCTGATGGACCCACAACATTATAGGGTTTTTTAAACAATACAGCCATAACAATTAATGTAAAAATACTTAATACTTACATGTTGACATATCAATTACAAGCAATATAAACAGCATACATGGTTCATATTTGCCATTTACCTCTGCTAGATCACATTTATCAATAAAAGCACTATTTAGTTTTTGGGATAAAATGTTATAACCTAGACACGGGTATAATAAATCATGTTTATCTTGAACAAATATAAATGAAACAAGGTTTTCATCACTACTGATGTTTATTGCTTTGAACTGAACAAATTGGACGGACAAATTTTACATACAGTATTTTATGGAAATGATAAATGAGCCCCATTGAACACAGATGAAAGCCGGTCTACACACCACATGAGGGACAGAGTTTTACTGTGAGTGTGCTGCAAATGTATTTCTTGCACTTGATGCATGCATACTGTGTCTTCCTGTCCTTCTTGGGTCCACACAGATCGCAGCTCTTCTTCTTGTTGCTACCGGCTGCAATCTAGAATGATGAAAACACTTTAGTTCAGGAATTTTACTAACATCTCACTCACATTTATAGTTACAGCAGGCCAAGGTAGGAGAGTCAGACACACACGCAACATCACTCACACTTTCTTCCAGTATTGGATTTGTTGATTCTGTGGGTCGGGCGGATGGGGCACCTGCATCCTCACGATGGCTGCAGAAGCTGGGGTCCTTGGGCTCTGTTGCCACAAACTTTGGAGGAATTGATAGGCCGGTTCCGTGTATTCAACAGCTGAAAAGGGAGCTCTGGCTTGTGTTTCTTACTGTTCCTACCATCGTCAGCTTCCTTTTGAGGAGCACAGTCCTAGCTTGTGCAAAGTACAAAAGTTAGTGCATGTGATGTTGTGGCCACGGAGTCCCTGTGTCACATCCAGGACAACCCACATCCCTTGGTTCTTCTCAGGGGTTCCTCCATCTGCCTTCCCCGTATACACTTGCAAGTTCCACACATATGATGAAGCAGCATCACAGGGAGCCCAGATCATGGTTCCATATTTTGCAGGTTTAGACGATATGTACTGCCTGAAGGGGCAGCGGCCCCTAAATGGCATAAGCTGCTCATCAACAGTAACGCTGGGCCCAGGGTTGTAAAACAGGGGAAGGAGGTCCACCCACTTGTCCCACACTGACCTGATTGCCGCTAGCTTGTCTCTCTGCACTGACCTGATTGCAGCTAGCTTGTCTCTCTGCACTGACCTGATTGCAGCTAGCTTGTCTCTCTGCACTGACCTGATTGCAGCTAGCTTGTCTCTCTGCCGCCGAGCTGGTCTGGTGTCTCGGTTATCGAAGCGGATAATGCTGGAAATAATGTGGAAGTTTTCAAGAGACATTGTTGCACGGAAAAGTTATCGGCCAGTTTCTGCATCCCACAGGGATCCTGTGGATTCCCCATTGGATCTGAAAACACCAGGAAGGATAAGAACCCCAAAGTATGCATGTAAATGAATTTGGTCCATCTCCTTCCACCTCCACCAAACACACCTTCCCTCCAAATGAGTGCAGTCCAGAATGATTTTCTGGATGGTGTCTGGGATGATCAGTTCAAAAGAAGACTTTATGTCCTGAACATGAGTAACCACAATCCACATCGGCCCAGTTTGCATCCTTATCACATTGGCAGCCATGGAGGGTAAGAAGACCATTCAATTTCACAATTTTTTCACATCCAGGCTACTGATGAGCTGGTTGCTGATGGGCTGGTCCTGGGGCTGGCTGCTGATGGGCTGGTCCTGGGGCTGGCTGCTGACGGGCTGGTCCTGGGCTGGCCAAGAGTCAATCTCATCCTCTTCTTCCAGTTCACAATCAAGATCCTCATACTCCACACTAGCTTCTCTCTCTGAAAAAAAAATTCAAAGGCCCTCTGAGCAGAGATTATTTTTGCCATACTGATTTATTGTAGGAGCCACACGTGCCAAGATATTTATTTGTTGTGTCTCTCCCCCAATTTGCCCCTGACCGGGGTAGAGAGTGGGAAAATACAGCTTTTTAAAAACAATGTCTCGAAATAATGTATGGTAATAGTGTAGGGCTCCTGAGTGGCGTAGCGGTCTAAGGCACTGCATCTCATTGCAAGAGGTGTCACTATAGTACCTCATTCGAATCCAGGCTGTATCACATCCAGCTGTGATTGGGAGTCCCATAGGGTGGCACACAATTGGCCCAGTGTCGTCCGGGTCTGGCTGGAGTAGACCCTCATTGTAAATAAGAATTTGTCTTTAACTGACTTGCCCTAGCTAGATAAAGGTTAAATAAAAAAAGTTCCACACACTACAAAGGGTCAAATGTGGCAGACAGACAGGTTCTTGGTGCTATGTTGAAACAGCAGGCCCAGGGAGGAGGAAGACAGAGTGAAGGCGCACAGCAAACCTTTGTGTTTTCACCTACACACACACACACACACTTTTCCACACTTTTATTACCCTCGGGTCTAATGGTGCCGAACACCACATATGTAATATAAATGTGTAGGGGGGTGCAGTGTGCACTCAATGCAAATGTGTTCTTGTACATGTTCTTCACAGAAAATGAGCCAATGCCAATGTGTCTCAGGTTGAAAAAATTATTCATTGTATAATGTATATTTTAGTAAACATTGAACATGGGTCCCACAGACCCAAATACCACACAAGTGTTAAAATCATTGTCAACATCAAATGGTTTTGTGATGAATAAGCCATCTGATTCGATGAAAGATGGAGTTGAATTTGTCTTTTGACCATATCGTAGAGAGAGAGGAGACCCAGGCGCAGCGTGATTTGAATACATCTTCTATATTTAATGAAGAAAGAACACTAAATCAAACTTACAAAACAACAAACGTGACAATATATATATATATATATATATATATATATATATATATATATATATATATAACCAGTGCAGACACAGGTAACTAGACATAGACAATAACCCACGAAATACCAAAAGAAGATGGCTGCCTAAATATGGTTCCCAATTAGAGACAACGATAAACAGTTGCCTCTAATTGAGAACCAATCTAGGCAACCATAGACATACATAAACAACTAGATAGTAAACGACCCCATAAACCTACAAAACCCCTAGACAGTACAAAAAACACATACATCACATCACCCATGTCACACCCTGACCTAACCAAAACAATAAAGAAAACAAAGAACACTAAGGTCAGGGCGTGACACCATAATTTCATTTAAACTACTCCAAAGCTTTTTTTCCGTCATTCTTTATATCATTGATCTTGGCTTCATAATACAGTTTCTTCTTCTTTGTGTTGAGTTTAGTCTTATCATTTCTCCATTTGCAGTAAGTCAGCCAGTCAGATGTGCAGCCAGACTTATTAGCCACCCCCTTTTCCCCATCTTTTCAACCATACCGTTTTTCAGTTCTTCATCAATCCATGGAGCCTTAACAGTTCTAACAGTCAGTTTCTTAACAGGTGCATGTTTATCAATAATTGAAAGAAGGAATTTGATAAATGTATCAAGTGCAGCATCTGGCTGCTCATACCAAAACATATTTGTAACATCATCCACATAAGAGTCACAGCAAAATTGTTTGTATGAATTTTAGGCCCAGCATTTGGAACTTTGACTATCCTGAACGTTACCGTCGGAAAGTATTCTGACCACTTGACTTTTTCCACATTTTGTTACGTTACAGCCTTATTTTAAAATGGATTCCAAAAAAAACCTGAATCAATCTACACACAATACCCCATAATGACAAAGAGAAAACAGGTTTTCTGACATTTTTGAAAATGTATAAAATAACAGAAATTCCCTATTTACAAAAATATTCAGACCCTTTGCTATGAGACACGGAATTGAGATCAGGTGCATCCTGTTTCCATTGATCATCCTTGAGATGTTTTGCAACTTGATTGGACTCCACAGGTGGTAAATTCAATTGATTAGACATGATTTGGAAAGGCACACACCTGTCTATACAACACCCCACAGTTGACAGTGCATGTCAGAGCAAACATCAAGCCATGAGGTCGAAGGAATTGTCTGTAGAGCTCCGAGACAGGATTGTGCCGAGGTAGAGATCTGGGGAAGGATACCAAAACATTTCTGCAGCATTGAAGGTCCCCAAGAACACAGTGGCCGCCATCATTCTTAAATGGAAGAAGTTTGGAACCACCAAGACTCTTCCTAGAGCTGGCCGCCCAGCCAAACTGAGCAAGGGAGGTGACCAAGAACCTGATGGTCACTCTGATAGAGCTCCAGAGTTCCTCTGTGGAGATGGAAGAACCTTCCAGAAGGACAACAATCTCTGCAGCACTCCACCGATCAGGCCTTTATGGTAGAGTGGCCAGACAGAAGCCATTCCTCAGTAAAAGGCACATGACAGCCCGCTTGGAGTTGGCCAAAAGACACCATGAGAAACAGCTTTAGAACAAAGTTCTACAGTATTAGTAAACATGTGATCAATACATGTGGATGATCTTGTTCCTGTAGTGTTTGTAAACACACTGGTAGAGTGATGTCACGGCTGTTGAAAGGAGAGGACCAAGGTGCAGCGTGGTGAGCGTACATATTCGTTTATTAATCAAAATGACGCCGAAAAAAACCCAAATAACACTGCGAAAACAAACCGTGAAGCTCAAAGGCTATGTGCTCTAAACAAAGTCAACCTCCCACAAAGGAAGGAGAGAAAACGGGCTACCTAAGTATGGTTCCCAATCAGAGACAACGATAGACGGCTGTCCCTGATTGAGAACCATACCCGGCCAAAACATAGAAATACAAAAATCATAGATAACAAAACATAGAACGCCCACCCCATATCACACCCTGACCAAACCAAATAGAGACATAAAAAGGCTCCCTAAAGTCAGGGTGTGACAGGTGATAATAACCTGAACCAGATTACAGCCACTGGTTACAGTGAGAAGCTTCCTCTTGAGCGGACAGCTTGATGAAAAACAGTCAGGTCCCCTCTCAGTTTACATCGTATACACTATCAAGCATTTCACACACATTATTTAGATACTGACTGTTAGCAATTGGTGGTCTATAGCAACACCCCAAAATAATAGACTTTAAATGAGGCAGGTGAACCTGCAACCACAACACTTCATTAAGAGTTAACGTGAGATCTTCTCTAAGCATTACAGGAATATGGCTCTGAATATATACTGCAACGCCCAACCTGGTCTCAGGGCATTTAGTATTATTCTGTATGTAAATCCGAGACTCTCCAAATAGTATGATATGTTACGTTTCATATGGTATGTATTAATTTGTGGATGTCTATCACCCATTTTGTATGATATGTTACAAATTACAATTTGTATTATTAAGTTATGATATTGCAAAACGTACAATATGTTACGAATTTGCGAAAAAGGTACTATATGTTATGAAAATTGCAAAATGTATGATATGTTATGAATTCTAACTAGGTAGCTAATGATAGTTAGCTGGCTAACGTTAGCTAGGATAGGGTTTAAGGGTTAAGTTTAGGAGTTAGGTTAAAGGGTTTGGGTTAAGGTTATTTAGAGGAAGGGTTAGCTAAAAGGGTTAGGGTTAGGGGAAGGGTTAACTAACATGCTAAGTAGTTGCAAAGTAGCTAAAAAGTAGTTGAAACATTGCTAATGAGCTAAAATACTAAAGTTGCCAGTAATGCAATTCTACCCTGTAACCTTTGGGTTGCTTGAAGTTTGCGTTATCTGCCTACCCATTCACCCTACTTTCGGTAACCATCTGTCTTATTTAACCATACCAAATGTAATATATCATACTAATTTGAGTGTCTCAAATTTCAATTTATTATGTTACGTCTAGTCCATGAGAACAGGCTGCAACACCACCTACATAAGCGTTCCTGTTTCTACTATAGATATATCTTGTATTGCTCTTGCTGTATCATGAAAGTAATAATCTAAGTGAGTCTCAAAAATGGCTAATATATTAATGTTATCTGATGTTAGCAAGATATTTATTTCATTAAGATCCTTATTTCTAAGGCTACATCTATATTAACATGGGTTATTTTCAGCCCTTTCCTGAGTATCAGAGACATAATATGGAAAAGAGCAAACAAAGCAAAGGGAAAAACATTTAGCAGTCCTTTAATCAGTAGCTGTGTGTAAGTGTCTGTGTGTGCTGCAGGGTTGAAGCTACCAACCCATAGGCTTGGCCCTCTCATCCCTCCAGGCTTCTGGGAGGGAGGGTGGACAATGAGCCTGTCATAGCAGATGTAAGTAATGTCCCCATGCGCTCTGGCAGCTTTCATGGCTGGGATAAGTTGGCCAGCCCTGAACTCTGTTTCCCAAGTGTTGGGTGTTTGGATTATTATTATTTTTTTTTACCTTTATTTAACTAAGTCAGATAAGAACAAATTCAGATTTACAACAATGGCCTAGGAACAGTGGGTTAGCTGCCTTGTTCAGGGGCAGAACAACAGATGTTTACCTTGTCAGAGATCCAAACTAGCAACCTTTCGGGGATTCAAACTAGCAACCTTGGGCCGGTTACTGGCCCAACGCTCTAGCCACTAGGCTACCTGCCGCCCCCAATTATTGTCATAACAATAATTTTGAAAAGTTCACCTGACCTTCAAGAAAAATGTAATGAATATCAATATTCAGGTTGTTTATGCCTACTACAGAGATTTGGGGGTAAGGCCATGCGATTGACTAGCGTCCTGTCCAAGGGGTGTACTTGTACACCAGGCTGCCTTACACTACAGAAAAAGGAGATAAGCTCCTGCCCTATGAGCTGTTTTGGCTCACACAAGTCATGGCTTGTGCAAGGCTACTTACTTACTACTTATGCCTACTGGTTGAAGATCCATGGCATCATCTAACACAACAAAGACAACAAAAAAGAATGTGTTTATAAGCTGTGAGTCCCCGTATCATCTCTGCCTAGCATGTGCACAATACTAAAAGGTCAATACATTATATTTGATTCCTGGAGCATTTAACATCCAATGCTTATATGTCTGATTTATTCAAAACTGTCCGTGAATGGCTGCACTAATACGTAGCCTCATATCATTACATTTCAAAGACACAAGTAGACATATCAGATTTCAAATATGGGATTACTTGCCTAGTTAAATAAAGGTTAATAAAACATGTCATTAAATTAGACTGTCAGAACTGGGAAGAAAGGTGGAATAATAAAATAACTGTAGGGAATAACAGTAGTGTTGTTTCTGACAAGTACACTACTTACCCTATAGTTTAGCCCATTGTTAAGAATTAGAATTGTTCCACTCATCAGACTAAATCCAGTAAATAGATAAATAAAATATCCTGAAGACGAGGGACATAAATCTGCCCCTTTACAGTAACCAAATAATTGTTCTATTAATTTCCCCCCCGCTAGAATCAAACTTACACTTTCAATTGAACAATTTGTTTGACAAAATTATTTTTATTGTAACAAATAAGGTCACCCTACCAAGCTTCCCTGCTAAATGATAATGTAAGTCTGTCTGAGGCCGTTTCGTTGTCACAACCTAAAGGCCAATCAACAAACAAGGGGTCTAATCTAAGTGTGGATTAATTGGAATTGAGTACATGCTGTCAAAAGGCTGCAATCTGCAATGATAGGGACGGGAGTAACTGCAACCTAATTTTGTTGACATAAAACAACTGTGCTGCTCTTTATACAGCTTTATACAATCAGTGGAGAACATTCTCTGTCTGAATTCAGCTACACTCTAATCTTGAGTGGCGTTTCTTTTAAAACATGCATCCAATCCCCTTGATCCCTTACATAACTAGACCAATCATATGCTTCAATGTGCCACAGTTCACAGTGCTGTTGCAAGACAGGACAATGACAAGGGTTCCGCTCAGTAGATCCCTTCTGTTAATTGCTGTTTCCATCTTCCCTGTCTGGAACTGCAGAGTAACAGCGTAACCTACGTTCTTATCGTGTTGACAAAGAAGAAAGTATATGGGAGGACAGTGGTGTCTCTATCACAAGTGAAGGATTTTTAAAAAATGAACAAATATAGTTCTACAAGCAGTTGTTACAACATCAAAAAAATAGCTTCAGGTGTTGTCCAAATACTGGTGTAGTCAACTAATAAATTAATAGACGACCTGACCAGAGGGGTCTAGGACATGAAGAACAGTTTGTAGTTCTCCCAGGGTCAGCTAGATGAGTTTAAACAGGAGAGCGTGAAGATGACAGCAATCTGCAGAGCTGCTAACTCTCACACATTGGCCGTGAGAACACGCATTTGACCCTCTTCTTCTCACACTTTTTCACCACACCTCTCTTATATCGCACCCATTGAAAAGAACGGCTTGTATTTTTCTAATTAGTCAGCGCGTTAACTTTTCAACTGTGCTCCAAATAGTTTTGAAATGCACCATCAAATCAGGTTACAGACGAGTTAGCTAGGTCTAAGTCCCCTAAACTTAGCGAGTGAAACAATACTAGCAGGCTAGCTATTGGTTTCGTAACACATACTATCCTTTTTCTGCCTCACAAGTGAGATAGATTTCAAAGACAGTAAAATAACATTCCAACTTCTCCCAATTACATTCGCTTCCTGCTAACAGCCAACTAGCATGTCAGAACATCGAGTCAGAGTTTTCCAGGCAGCAGCGCTTAGGTATTAATATCATGTCTGATCTCACAGTGCAATTAGTAGGCCAGACGTTTGTCTTAGATAAGGCGGCGTTAGTGCTCTAGTGCTCCTCGAGGCTCTACTTTGCGTAACTGTTTCGTTAAGAGGATTAGTCATTACAGTTGAGACTCATCCTTGAATGGCACCCTATTTACTAAATAGCGCACTGCTTTTGACCAGGGTTCTGCACTATATAGGGAAGAGGGTGCCATTTGGGACACAACAATGCTTTTTATTATTTCAGATTTTTTTCGTCTTCATCCGTTTAAAATAAAATGTAGTAGCATCTGCAGTAGTTGAAGCTGTCAAGAAAGGTTTTAAAACACATTCACGCACACACACACACCCATGCACGTGCACACACACCCACACATTCATTAAGGAGGCTTCATCAACAGTGTTTTTACACAGTGAAGATTGTCCCTTGCATGTAGTAAACATTTTAATGACGAGCCAGCAAATTAGGCTGTTGAGGCCTAAATTATAAGATTCTACCGACTGCAGTATCCTATAAGATGTGTTCCATTGAACACTCAGTAACTACATGGCTCATTGGTACAGTATGTGTCTAAAAAGATTAGAAATGTTTTCTGTTTACTGTTTAAATGTTACCACATGAAAAAAGGACCGTGAAGTCAATGAAACCACTCTGTCAAACACAACCGGTACAGAGTCTAGAGGCAGATGGCTGTATTTACTAGCTCACAAACAGCCTTAGACACACACATGCATGGTCTCTCTCACTCTTTCTCTCTCTCTCTCTCTCTCTCAATCTCTCTCTGCTGTCTCTCTCTCTCTGCTGTCTCTATCTCTCTCTCTGTCTCTCTCTCTCTCTGTCTCTCTCTCTCTCTCTCGCTGTCTCTCTCTCTCGCTGTTTCCATCTCTCGCTCTCTCTCTCTCTGCTGTGTCTCTCTCTCTCTCTCTCTACTGTCTCTCTCTCTCGCTGTCTCCATCTCTCGCTCTCTCTCTCTGCTGTCTCTATCTCTCTCTCTCTCTCTCTCTCTGCTGTCTCTCTCTCTCGCTGTCTCCATCTCTCGCTCTCTCTCTCTGCTGTCTCTATCTCTCTCTCTGCTGTCTCTATCTCACACACAGATACACACTCCCAGCCCAAAAATCCCAGCCCCAATTTGGCGACACACATTTGTCACAGTGTAAAAGGTATAGATTTGTTAGGACTGTAAGCCTGCTAACAGCCAGGAGTTTAATGACATCATTAATGACATCATCAAAACGAGTCTGTAAAAGGGTGTGTTGTGTTGATTAATGCCGGGCCATTACACTATAGTGAGTTATAGACTTAGGACCTGTCTGGACCAAGGGGCCAGGGTTCCGGTATAGAAGCACGGTTTTGACTGCTCCTACAGTTTGGCATTGGTACTGCAGTTTAACTGACGCCTGGCCCAGGAAGACAATTTCCATCGAGTCATCACCTTTGTGCACAAAACATTCATTGAATTATTCAAATAATTGTCACTGAGGCTGATTTCTTTTCCATCACTCTTTCTTTCTCTCTCTCTCTCTCTTTCTCCCTCTGCGTACGTACAGTGAATTTATCAATGATACTTTCTGCGTGGTAAGCAAACCAATAAATCCTGTTGTTTTTGTGGAAGGTCAAATTGAGAAGAAATTAAATGTGTGCAACCATGATTTTATTTCAGCCACTGCAAGCATTTCAGAATTGAGTCACGTTGTAGCTGGGCCACTGCAAGCATTTCAGCATTGAGTCACGTTGTAGCTGGGCCACTGCGAGAGAGAGCTGGCCTAACTGTTTGTTAGAGTTTTTCTCAATTGCTAAAACACAATTTCTGAAACCTTGCTCCATTTCCTGAAAACATTAAACACAAAACCTCATCTTCAAGCACTATTTACATAACCTCTGACTCCTCTTGCAAAATGAAACATTCGCCTCAAAACAGTTTTACCTGTGTTCAAAATCAAACACTGCTCTCAAATCATAAACTGATTTGATATACACTCTCAAGCAGTCAGTAAACAATACACCGAAAAATAGAAAACACATTGTTCAAAACATACAATTCTCAGGGAGAAGTACATTTTTACTCTAAAAATATATTAATATTTTTCCGTCATTGTCTTTTGATGAACGAAAACATGTTCTATCATAGTAGCTCAAAATTGATCAGAAATTACTGCTTTGCTCTTTGCAATTTTGTTTACTGTTCTTCCTCCTTGTACCCCTATTTTTACAGTACTGTACCCTGCATCTCACAAACTTGTCCTTTGTCTGTGATACTGTAATTCTTGTTTTTTGTTGATATGAACCTTCAACCAGTCAAAATCTATTGAGCAGTCAGTACTGTTAATAAATGGAAAGCACAATGTTCAGGGCCATACAATGTGTCCAATGTACAGTATACAGCCTACAATGCACTGTACTACAGTATACAATACTAAAAGGGACAAAAATCAAAGGAGTAAACATGTGATCAATGTGCTTCTTCTTGTCTTTGGGCTGGGTCAGGCCAGAGCACTTCGTCGACATCACAAGCAATATTGTCCCTCCTGAGGGAACTTGTGTGCCGTATCCAGCCCTGACATGATTCCTCACCTATATCACCACAGGCTAAATCCATGGCTTGCAGCGGATTTAATCTGGTGTAGGGTTGTCTATCATACACTTTCCATCTCCAAGAGGAGAACAACTCCTCAATCGGATTCAGGAAAGGCGAGTATGGAGGGAGGTACAAGTTCATAAACTGCCCATTGATGTTAAACCATTCCCTTACCTGAGCAGCTCGGTGGAAACTGACATTGTCCCACACTATCACATAGGTGGGAATGGGATTCTCATTTAGCTCTTGACCCTGCTGCTCTTGAACCTGCTGCTCAAATAAAATATATCTTAGATTGGCAATAAATCTTAGAAGGTGCTGGGTGTTATATGGCCCGAGTGTAACATGGTGATGGAGAACACCATGGTCCTGATAGAAGCACAGATTGTGACATTGCCACCTCGTTGACCAGGGACTTCAACAATGGCCCGCTGTCCAATCATGTTTCGGCCTCTCCTTCTCCTCTTTGTTAGATTGAAGCCTGCTTCATCAACAAAGATGAACTCATGGGGTCTGTCCAAGGATTCCAAGTCAAATATTGTCTGTGTAGAAATACAATATACTGTATGTAGGATTTTGTAAGTCGTACAGAGACAGTGCTATACTGTAGAGTACAATTAGGCTTCTGATTCACATACATTGTATGTACTGAAGAGTAATATCATTCACATAGTATGTGTTAGTACTGTAGACAATCTGGATTACAGTAAATGTTTCTGAATGTGCACTTACTTGCACATACTGAGCTCGCAGTTCTTTCACCCTTGGTGAGTTGCGCTCAAAAGGTACTCTGTATACTTGTTTCATTCGCATCCTGTTACGATGGAGGACACGGTCAATTGTGGAAATGCTCACACGATTCCCTGGAAGTGTGTGTTGTCTTGTATCACTCGTTCCTGGATTTCTCTGAGTCGTATTGCATTATCTTGAAGGACCATGCCAAGTATAACGCTCTCTTGCTCCCGAGTGAATATAGCTGTCCTTCCACCTGCATGTGGCAGACTTGCAATTCTACAAAAAGTAGTTGTGCAGTTACAAAACATATTCATGCAGTGCAATACATACAGTAATTAACTTTACAAATGTCTATTGAAACAGCTGCATATAGTGTAGTACAGTAAATTTGCCATTACAAAAATACAGTAGTACACTGTACCTGTTCTCTTCTCTGAATGTCCTTACTATGGTGGACACAGAAAATCGTCTCAAATTGGGTTGCACTCTAAGTCCTGCTACCCTCAATGTCAGTCCATGGACAACAACATGGTCTATAACTGTTGCTCGAATTTCATCAGATATTTCCACTCTTCCTGTTCCTCTTCCTCTCCGTCCTCCTCTTTCTTGCCCTCCTCCTCCTCTTCCTCCTCGTCGCCCACCTCGCATACGCACTCGTCCTCGTCCTCTCACATTGTTTCTTCTATCCATTCTCAGACTTTCTCCTTCCCACCTTCAACAACCTGTTTGCTCTCTGAACTGGCTTATATTGGTTGTGTCGCATCATTTGAAACAGGTTAAATCAATTTTGAGTGGTTGTGTTCAATCAATGACATATGTTCTCTATTTGTATTTGATTGTTGCCACTTGTGTTTACCAGTATGGATGACAAGTGCATTAGAGTGCAGAATGTGTTTTGAGAATGAGAATGAGAGTTTTGCTGAAAAGTCTAAGTGAGATCTGCAAATTGTGTTTTACCATGTGAAATGGTTCAAGGTATTGACAACAGACTGTATAATTAGCTAAATGAGTCCAGGCAACTGAGAACTTTGTTCAGCCAATGGGTTTTAGTGTTTTAGCAATTGAGAAAAACTGTAACAAACAACACCGACTCCCCAATCCTCTCTCTCTCTCCCTTTTTCTCTCTCTCTCCCTCTCTCTCGCTCCCTCCCTGTCAATTTATTGGATTAATTAAAGTACGTAAAGTACAGGTGACCAAGCGAGCTGAGTGAGGAAGCTAAACTGACTGTTAATAAACAATTCTCTTCTCCCTAATACTCTCTCTTTCTTTATTTCTTTCTCTCTCTCTCTCTCTCTCTCTCTCCCTTTTTCTCTCTCACTCTCTACCTTTCTCTCTCACACTCTCTCGCTCCCAGATTTCATCACAATTAATGTGAGTGAATCAACATGACATCATAAGAAAGATTCTTTTGATTTAAAGTCTTCCATTATTGATTTTCTAATAAAACTGATGGCAGGAAGCCATGCAGGCTGATCAGCATGTTGTTCTATCCAAAGAACACGTCAATGATTCTGAAATACCTTATGAGATAAGTCTGTAACTGAATACATGATGATTCAGCTGTGGGGCTGAAGAGGCTCCCCTGTGGCCTAGTTGTAATGTCATTGTTGTGGGTTCGATTCCCACGGAGGACCAGCTCTGGATAAGAGCATCTGCTGGCAGTTGTGGCTGCTTCGTGTAATGTGTTGTTGCCTGTACCTTCTTGCCCTTTGTGCTGTTGTCTGTGCCCAAAACGTTTTGTACCATGTTTTGTGCTGCTACCAGGTTGTGCTGCTGCCATGTTGTGTTGCTACCATGTTGTGTTTTCATGTGTTGATGCCATGCTGTGTTGTTGTCCTAGGTCTCTCTTTATGTAGTGTCGTGGTGTCTCGCTTGTCGTGATGTGTGTTTTGTCCTATATTTTTATTTCATTGGTTATTTTTAATCCCAGCTCCCGTCCCCGCAGGTGGCATTTTGGTAGGCCGTCATTGTAAATTAAGAATTTGTTCTTAACTGACTTGCCTAGTTAAATAAAGGTTAAATAAAACATGTAAATAAAAAGACTCCAGTAAATGAGATGTATGTCAAATGTGTGTGTGTACGTTTACAGTTTATAGACAAATCAATGGGCATACTCAGCTCAAATGGTTGTAGTAAAAAGAAAAGAAAGATGCAATCATTTCAAAGATTTTACTGAGTTACAGTTCATATAAGGACATCAGTCTACTCGATGGATTTCACATGACTGGAAATACAGATATTCATCTGTTGGACACCTTTAAAAGGTAATGGGGGGGGGGGGGGCCTCCCGAGTGGCGCAGCGGTCCAAGGCTCTCCATCGCAGTGCTAGAAGCGTTACTACAGACCCGGGTTCATTCCCGGGCTGTGCCGAGTCCCATAGGACGGTGCACAATTGGTCCAGGTTAGGCGAGGGCTTGGTCGGGGGAGCTTCACTTGGCTCATTGCGCTCTAGCGACTGTTTCTTCCGACACACTGGTGTTAAGGAGCACGGTTAGGCGGGTCATGTTTCAATGGATGGATGGATGGATGGATGGATGGATGGATGCATGACTCCACCTTTGTCTCTCCGAGCCCGTTGGGGAGTTGCAGTGATGAGACAAGATTGAAAAAGGTGAGTAAAAACCCAAAACAATAAGTAGGGGCATGGATCAGAACCAGTCAGTATCTGGTGTGACCACCATTTGCCTCATGCAGTGGTGGCATCTCCTTTGCATAGAGTTGATCAGGCTCTTGATTGTGGAATGTTGTCCCACTCCTCTTCAATGGCTATGTGAAGTTGCTGGATACTGGCAGGAACTGGGACACCCTGTTGTACACATGATCCAGAGCTTCCCAAACATGCTCAGTGGGGGAAATGTCTGGTGATTATTGCAGGCTGGGACATTTTCAGCTTCCAGGAATTGCAACATGAGGCTGTGTATTATCATGCTGAACCATTAGGTGATGGCAGTGGATGAATGGCGACAATGAGCCTCGAGGATCTCATCACGATATCTCTGCATTCCAAATTTACATCAATAAAATACAATAGTGTTTGTTGTCCGTAGCTTATGCCTGCCCATACCATAACCCCACCACCGTTGACATTAGCAAACCGCTCGACCACATGATACACACTGTCTGCCATCTGCCCGGTACTGTTGAAACCAGAGTCATCCATAAAGAGCACACTTCTCCAGCGTGCCAGTGGCCATCGGAGGTGAGCATTTGCCCACTGAAGTCGGTTACGACGCCGAACTGCAGTCAGATCAAGACCCTGGTGAGGACAACGAGCACGCAGGTCAGCTTCACTGAGACAGTTTCTGACAGTTTGTGCAGACCTTCTTCAGTTTTGCGAACGCACAGTTTCATCAGATGTGCGGGTGGCTGGTCTCAGACGATCCCGCTGGTGAAGAAGCCGGATGTGGAGGTCCTGGGCTGGTGTGGTTACACGTGGTCTACCGTTGTGAAGCTTGTTGGATGTAACGAGTAAATATCTAAAACAACGTTGTAGGCGGCTTATGGTAGAGAAATTAAGATTAAATTCTCTGGCAACAGCTCTAGTGGACATTCCTGCCATTAGTAAACGCTCCTTCAAAACATGAGACATGAGAATCTGTGGCATTGTGTTGTGTGACAAACGGCACATTCTAAAGTGGCCTTTTATTTTCCCTAGTACAAGGTGCACCTGTGTAACTTTTAATGTCTAATGTCTTGTTTTTTGGCATCCGAGGACAAAACAAAACTAATATTTCCGTGAGTGTTTTTTTCCGTCCCTTTCTTCCATTATTTATTTACACTTTAAACAGGCTATCGTTTACCCTCTTAATACAGTAAATATCAGAGATGGGACCAAGTCACTATTATTCGAGTCACGAACAAGTCTCAAGTCGAGTCCCAAGTAGAACGGGTCAAGACTGGAGTAAAGTCCAAGTCGTGCATTCTAAGATCAAGTCAATTCGAGTCACACGTTTTTAAGTCAAGTCAAGTAAAAAAAATAAAATATCTATACGTGCAACGACTTGTTCAACCCCCAAATCTTTGTCTATTTATTGAGGATACCAGACAGCTCTTTTGGTTATTTTGTCTACAACATATTTGTATTAGCCTATGTAATCGGGGCGGCAGGTAGCCTAGTGGTTAGAGCGTTGGTCCAGTAGCTTTTAGTAGTAGGTTGCTACATTGAATCACCGAGCAGACAAGGTTGTTGTTCTAACCCTGAACAAGGCAGTTAACCCACTTTTCCTAGGCCATCATTGTAAATAAGAATTTGTTCTTAACTGGCGTGCCTAGTTAAATAAAGGTCAAATAGGAAGTCAGCATCAAATGAGCTGAAACAAGGCAGGTTGACGTGCTTGGAATGTAGATGTATGTACAGCTCTTGGTGATCCAATGGTGAAAGCTCCATATCGTACAAAATATACAAGTAGATTTACCAAATATATATGCGCAAAATCTCAAAAGAAGTAGCCTCCTGTCCTATCTGAGAAATAGAATCTGTCTAAGAGGAGCTCTTATAAAATAAGATCTTGGCTCCCAGGACCATACACTTGGCAATTATAGCCAATAAACTGGTTCTACAATGTAAAATGCTATTTCCACAATTTATCAGACTGCATGATTATTAATTGTTTCAGACATGGACATTCAACGTTATTCTGACTCCAAAGCTGGTTCTGTGCGCCCGCGAGCGCTCCTATTATGCACAGCAAAAATGAGAGAGACATGGCTATAAAATTAAACTGTATTGTAGGCCTATAAAACTTCAAACAGAAATGTCTACGTGTTACAATAAACGGTACGGGAATGGAATTATGAAACTCTAGCAATTACTGTGGTATTAGATGGAATATAGATTTACTACATGCATTTAAACGTCTGAAAGCAACTGCAGACATTTCAACAAGAGAAAAAAAAAGCCCTTTCCACTGGCGGGAGTTTAGAGAGACGTATTATGGCAATCCTCTCTCCATAATTTGACGTTTTGCGCTCCACCTGATCGTATGGCTGAAAAGCAAATCATCGATCTCTTCCCTAGCTCACCCGACCTGTGTTGATTGACAGTTTTCTGGTCCAATCAGAATGTGCGTGGCTACGTGTAGCGTAAACCACGTAGACTTTGCCACAAAATGAGAGACAAAACATTACAAAACCTGGCCAGATCATTTCAAATCATCCGTCTCGGTGCTCCAAGCCCAGGCATTATTTTACCTCCTTTTTCGTGATATCCAATTACAATCTTGTCTCGACTCCACAACTCTGGTTGACATACTGTAAATACATGAATATTAACATTTTAACCTGTTTGAAGGTTAAAAAAATCCCAGGTCAACGCCTGGTTTGCCCACTATAACCTGTGCTAATTGTAAAACTCCTGACTCCAGAGACGTCTCCATACAGAAAGGTTTTACATGCATTTATTTGGTTGTTTTTTATTTTGAAACTGCTTTCATAGGGTGCTGAGACTATAACATGTTCAACCTCAATAAAGGCTGGTTGTGTGGAAATTAAACAGCAGAGGTCGCTGTTGTAAGAAAAGAAACGCTCCGCTACATCAACTTGACTACTCTCGCGAGTCGCGATAGTTCCGTTCCACTATCCGGTGGCGGAGACATCCAGAGGAGATGGCGGCCAGAGGTAGTTTTCAATCGGCTCCAACGGGAGGAGGTGGTGGCGGGGGAATGGGACCTGGACCCCAGGTGCAAGGTGGAGGACCAGGCATGGGACCTGGAACTCCTGGTGGAAGGATGGGACCCTCATCGGGCGCACAGAACCACCTTTACCGATCTCCGATGCCTGGGCCTGGATACCCGGTGAGCCACGATTCAACGGCTAAACGTTAGCTAGAACAAAGCCGTTTTCAAAGCGGTAGTTAACCTATACTTGTACTAATGATATGTAGTTAACGACGGGATACCGTGACGTTACTCGTAAAGGCCCCTGATTACTGATTGTCGTCCTTGATTTATTGTTTTGTGGCTATTCACAATGTTATGTTGATGCACAACTAGTTAGTTAGCTACTGTAGCTATGAGCTAAGTCTGTCCCCAAGTGGCGGTTAAAACTAATACATTAGCTCGTTAACTGTCTTACTAACTGTCCCATTTACTAGTAGTTTGGCGTGTGTTAACTAAAAGTTATCTGGGTAGCTAACTTAGTCAAATTTTGATTTGATTTGTCTGGTTTTAAATACGCCGTTGCCAGAAGATACAGAACTTACCGTTACTTCCGTTTACACAAAGTTGCACTGGGGTCAGGACGCAGTCATGGTTACATTAGGAATGTGTTTAGTAAATTCACTCTGGCTGTCTACTCTGATTTCAGGGCACTCTTGTCTGAGTGTGCCAGAGCACAGAATAACTGATGAATAACCCTACCATATTACCTCGTCTAACCTGTACCCCAGCACATTGACTCAGTACCTGTACCCCAATAACGATTTTGCGTATATATATTAGTCATTATTGTATTGTGTTACTTTTTTTCAATGTTCATTCATTTACTAAATCTTTTCTTAACTTATTTTTCTTAACTGCGTTTTTGATTAAGGGCTTGTAAGTAAGCATTTCACCGTAAGGTCTACCTGTTGTATTCAGCGCATTTGACAAATAAAATTCAATTTTTTATTTGAATTCGAAAATCTGTTGAATGTAATGGTGTCAGTAAACGTCAGCAGAAGAACAATTTAAATGGTTGCCAGCAACACAGTTACTAACTAGATGACATGAAAACAGCCTAACCAGCCCTTGTAGGGCAAGTAAAATGATCAGTGAGGTGTTCTTTCAATCGTGACTGGAAGTTACTAGCAAGCTAGCCAACTTTAGCCAGTTGAGCATTGAGGGAAGTTTTTGAACCCATATCTTTAGCCTCTCACCACTGTGTCTTAATGTAACTGATTGCGTTCTGACCCCAGTGCAGCTCAGTGTAAACAAGCGTAACTGTAGGGTCTGTATATTCTGGCAACATCTGCAGATGATTGAATGAAAGGTGGTGTGTGCATCACTACCACAGATGAGATGTATAAATGTGAAGCATCCACTTGGAGTTTATGCTCACTACCAAATATGGTATATGGCAAATTTTCCCATCGATGAAACATTTGATCACAATACAGTTTTCTATTCCCAAAACTAAAATCTGTTATGAACAGAGTGGACTATGTTTAGTAGACTTTACCCTTTGCAAATTGCGTTGTTTAGGAGTGCAAAGGCTTATTGAGTTATATATAGCACACGCACACTTCACATAGGTGTTCCCTAACGGAACTATGTAGATATATGCTAGAATGTGCCAATAGGATCTCACTAGCTCGTGCATGGTCCTGCCCACCTCCTTGCTAGTTCTGCCCACTATGACTCATTTGTTCCCGTTGGAAACGGCAGGCTGTGGTCTATCTGGGTTTAGTTTAAATCTTTGTCTCTACTGTAGTCATCAGGGGTTCCCAAACTTTTTTACTCAGGCCCTCCTTCCAGCATTGGGGAACATGTTTTCTCTAAATATGCGTTGTTGTACAGTTTAAAAGTAAAATACACAGCATTCCAAACAGTCAGCAATAATCTATGAATTCAGGGTTTGTGAAGTTATACCTAGGCTAAATGTAAGCCTTCCACAACCATAAGACCCACTAATCATTTAATTATTTTATAAAAAAAATAGTTTTACCTGCTCTTTGCAATAATCACTGATCTGGCTTTCTAGTCTGTCTATGAAAATGTCCTTTTCTGTTACAAGTTTAACTAGAACCATGCACGATGCTCATTCACTAATAATGACTAACTTCTTGTTGCAGGCATTAGGCTATAGAAAATGAACACAGATCTCATCAATAATCTCTCAAGCCTACATTCCTATGACTAGCCAGCTAATCTTTATTTGCAAATTATGGTGGAAAATAAGTATTTGGTCACCTACAAACAAGCAAGATTTCTGGCTCTCCCAGACCTGTAACTTCTTCTTTAAGAGGCTCCTCTGTCCTCCACTCGTTACCTGTATTAATGGCACCTGTTTGAACTTGTGATCAGTATCAAAGACACCTGTCCACAACCTCAAACAGTCACACTCCAAACTCCACTATGGCCAAGACCAAAGAGCTGTCAAAGGACACCAGAAACAAAATTGTAGACCTGCACCAGGCTGGGAAGACTGAATCTGCAATAGGTAAGCAGCTTTGTTTGAAGAAATCAACTGTGGGAGCAATTATTAGGAAATGGAAGACATACAAGACCACTGATGATTTCCATCGATCTGGGCCTCCACGCAAGATCTCACCCCGTGGGGTCAAAATCATCACAAGAACGGTGCGCAGAAATCCCATAACCACACGGGGGGACCTAGTGAATGACCTGCAGAGAGCTGGGACCAAAGTAACAAAGCCTACCATTAGTAACACACTACGCCGCCAGGGACTCAAATCCTGCAGTGCCAGACGTGTCCCCCTGCTTAAGCCAGTACATGTCCAGGCCCGTCTGAAGTTTGCTAGAGAGCATTTGGATGATCCAGAAGAAGATTGGGAGAATGTCATATGGTCAGATTAAACCAAAATATAACTTTTTGGTAAAAACTCAACTCGTTGTGTTTGGAGGCCAAATAATGCTGAGTTGCATCCAAAGAACACCATACCTACTGTGAAGCATGGGGGTGGAAACATCATGATTTGGGGCGGTTTTTCTGCAAAGGGACCAGGACGACTGATCCGTGTAAAGGAAAGAATGAATGGGGCCATGTATTGGGAGATTTTGAGTGAAAACCTCCTTCCATCAGCAAGGGCATTGAAGATGAAACGTGGCTGGTTCTTTCAGCATGACAATGATCCCAAATACACCACCTGGGCAACGAAGGAGTGGCTTCGTAAGAAGCATTTCAAGGTCCTGGAGTGGCCTAGCCAGTCTCCAGATCTCAACCCCATAGAAAATCTTTGGAGGGAGTTGAAAGTCCGTGTTGCCCAGCAACAGCCCCAAAACATCACTGCTCTAGAGGAGATCTGCATGGAGGAATGGGCCAAAATACCAGCAACAGTGTGTGAAAAACTTGTGAAGACTTACAGAAAACATTTGACCTCTGTCATTGCCAACAAAGGGTATATAACCTTGTATTGAGATAAACTTTTGTTATTGACCAAATACTTATTTTCCACCATAATTTGCAAATAAATTCATTAAAAATCCTACAATGTGATTTTCTGGATTTTTTTTCTCATTTTGTCTGTCATAGTTGAAGTGTACGTATGATGAAAATTACAGGCCTCTCATCTTTTTAAGTGGGAGAACTTGCACAATTGGTGGCTGACTAAATACTTTTTTGCCCACTGTAAATGGTTTGTCGAGATCGGTGTGGAAGAACTTGACTGGCCTGCACAGAGCCCAAACCTCAACTCCATCGAACAACTTTGAGATGAATTGTAACGGCGACTGCGAGCCTAATCGCCCAACATCAGTGCTAATGGTAATTCCACAATGGCATTTCCACAAGATGTTCCATCATCTAGTGGAAAGCCTTCCCAGAAGAGTGGAGGCTGTTGTAGAAGCAAGGGGGGGGGGCCGACTCCATATTAAGGCCCATGGTTTTGGAATGAGATGTTCGACGAGCATACCACATACCTTTCATCAACTATGCTTCTATTACTGGGCGTTACAGGGTAACGTTGGTTTATACAAAACGGGTATCTTATAAATGCCCGTGTCCAGTTGTAGGTGATTCTATAAAAAGCTGAAATATATTAAATCTATATTTTGTATCAAGTGAGAAATGCCTCTTGCATGTGTGTAGATCTTTGTTTTGGTCACATTGTGTGACACGCAATTTACGTACATTTGGATTTAATATCTTTCAGAGTTTTCTCTGTTTTCATTATCATCGTCATTAGGTATTCTAACTCAGAGCACAACCTAGAGACTTCCTTAATATTAGAGATTACGTACCAGCGGTTGTTAACACTCCTCCCCCTTGAGCTTACCAGACGCTGCTACTCTGTCCTGGCGACGCATAGAGAAACCAGTATATTATCCATGTCTTTGTTCAGCCACGACTCTGACAAACAGGATATTACAGTTCTTCAGGTCCCATTTTGATAGTATAGTCTCGAACAGAGCTTGTCTAGTTTCTTCTCCAGTGATTGTACATTCTCCAAAAGAACAGAGGGTAGAGGCGGTTTATGTATTCGCCGATTTTAGTTTCGTCAGGGTGCCCGCACGTCGACCTTGCACGGTCTCGTTCTCTCCCGAGTCTCCGGCATATTAGTCCTGGTCCAGGGTGAGCCGTATGTTCTGAGCCTCTGACTCGTTGAAGTAGAAATCTTTGTGTTAGTTAGTGATCACTGTTCTGATGTCCAGAAGCTCTTTTGGGTCATAAGAAACCATTGGGATAACCATAGTTAATATCAGAGCAACAAAACAAAAAAAACTCACAAAATAGCAGAATTGATCCGGAGGCTGTAAAATGGCTTCTATCCGTTGCAGCACCATTCTACTGCAGGTTAGTTGAAACATCTATGGCGGCGTTTGGTATAAGCTAACCTAGCAATGGGCAACTTTGATGGGGGTGGGGGGGGGGGACACACAAAACTCATGAGGCACCTCAGTGGCTCGGGGTCTATGTACCCACATCCATACCCACATATGCAGTTATTCCCCTGAAAAACATTTCTCAGTGAAAGAAAGATCTGTCTACTTTTGTCTCATGTCACTGCCATGGATCACAAAATCCTACTTCACCTCACCGGCAGCAGTGGCGTTCTTCCTAGTCACTCTGCCAGTTGTTGTGTAGAAAACCAAGGTTGCACAGACGTGTAAAATCGATTCCTTGAGAATTTTAATGGCTGTTGAATTCTTCATTCCACTCGCACACAGTAGCGTCTGTTTATTACTGAAAAGATACGTCCACATTGATTTTTTTTTCCCTTGCCATGTAAACTGCAATGTCCTTCTGCTCTCTCGATGACCGGGCGAAGGGTTTGCAGATGAAATGGCAATAAAGAGAAAATATTTTCATATGACGTTTGAGGCACGCTTCGGTGGTGAGTTCTCCAGCAACTCCATCTATTAGTGTACAGATTCACAAACCTCTGCTTTAGAACCTTGTCTATCTACATGACTCACTGAAATCACTATGGCGACAAATGTCAGAATACATTCTCCAATGTGGATGAAAAGTAAGGAATAAATAGATGGCTGAAGGTAGGGTGCAGGGTCATGGTAATTAGATTCCAAACAGACTGAAACGGAGAGAAACTACCTGATCTTATAAGGCTACATTTACACAGGCAGACCAATTCTGATCTTTTTCCCAATTATTGGCAAAATAGCTTTCCTCCTGCTATACCATGGCGCTACCCTACAGAGTGCTGAGGCTACTGTAGACCTTCACTGGGGGGAAAAAAGTCACCAAATAATTGATTATACTACACGTTTTTACGTTTTACTACCATTTTTAGTATAGTTTTTTCTTAAAAAGATCACTTTTATGTTTTACAATTTTTAATTTTTTTTTAATGAAATTTACTGAGGACGGTCCTCGCCTTCCTCTCCTTCCTCTCCTTCCTCCCTTTCCTCCCCTTCTTCCCCTTCTTCCTCTCCTTCCTCCCCTTAATCTCCTTAATCTCCTTAATCTCCTTCCTCCCCTTCCTCTCCTTCCTCCCCTTCCTCCCCTTCCTCCCCTTCCTCTCCTTCCTCTCCTTCCTCCCCTTCCTCTCCTTCCTCTTCCTCCTCCTCCTCAGAGCCTCCACTGGTATATATTTCTCATGCTGTAATAGTATTAATGGAGTCACTTTACACCCGCAGTAGGCTGTAGTTAGTGTGGTTTTGATGTGCCAGCGGAGCGCTCCATTTGCAGTGAGTAGGCCTTCATCAAGTAGCCTATGCCTAGCGCTGGAACGTTTCTTTGTAGGACATTGGCCAACATTTTACTGATAGCCATGTGTAGGCTAATTTGATTAATCTATTGAGCAGCAATATCATATTTAGAGTTCGCAATCTAGTTTTTAGTTCTCACTTCCTCATTTGGTGAATAATATAACAAAGAGGTTGGCAAGTTCTCTGAAAATAAAATAAATAAATGTTAGCCTAATTCTGGATCCTGTTTTGACAGGTTGCACATCAAAATATCAATTATGCATTTCCTGGATATGTTGAATGAGCTAGCTTACTTTAATCATAGACTATATCCTCTCAGTTGTTTTACTTGGCACTGAGAAAAAATTGTCTAGAGCCTTGTTGATAATGGAAAGTAACTAACTAACTGTACATTAAGCATTTTATTATTGTTGTATTTGTTGTTGTCGAGCAAAATGGGTTACATTTATCACGATATAACTTTTTGTCCATATCACCCAGCCAGCACACCCAAAAATAATTTGTTAATTTATTGGGGATTTGTCGTTATTGGAAAAATGGGTCAATTTATCACGATATGGATTTTTTTATTGTATATACTGGCCATCACTAGGGCAGAGGGCTTCATCGTTGATGAGCAAGGCACACAGCACAGCCCCCCTCCAATCTGTAGAGAGGAGAGGCAAAGGAGAGAGAGTGTGTGCATCAGCGTTGATGTGAGCAGAACAGAACAGACAGCCCTCCCTCCAAGGCTGCAGAGAGGAGAGGGAAAGAGAGGTGTGCCTCTGACTGAAGCCAAAACGATCTGTTCTGAGGGCGTCTCATCTATCCTCTCCTCTGCCTACGAGCTACCTTCTCTATATAAGTACTCATGCATTCAGAAACACGAAGTCGCCTGTTTGAGTTCCTAGCACATGGATTGGTGAGTGATTTGGTTGTGTGTTGTGGATGATTTTTGTTGCTATCGTTTTTTATTAGGATTTTTTGCTGTAGCATTTCCAGGTTATTTCACCTATAGCCTTATACCTGAAATATATTTTATTGAGTAGTGAAAATATACATTTTGTTTCTTATTTAAGGCTTTGCAAACTTTACATAATTTTAAGATGACTATTATATAATTTTTATTGTGAATGTAAAATAAGGTGGCCTGATTCAATATAAGGTTGTTGTAATTCAATCAGTATTTTGTTGGCTAGTGTTGTTTGTTATATTGTCCTTGAATGATTGTTCAATTTAGTTCTGATCTACATTAAATATCAGAGCATTTCTACCTGTATTTTAACACATGGATTTTGTTTCACTTGTTGCTGCTCAACAATGTTTCCTGTATGCTCAACAATGTTTCTTGATTGCTCAACAATGTTTCCTGTATGCTCAACAATGTTTCCTGTATGCTCAACAATGTTTCCTGTATGCTCAACAATGTTTCTTGATTGCTCAACAATGTTTCTTGAATGCTCAACAATGTTTCTTGAATGCTCAACCATGTTTCTTGAATGCTCAACAATGTTTCCTGTATGCTCAACAATGTTTCTTGAATGCTCAACAATGTTTCCTGTATGCTCAACAATGTTTCTTGATTGCTCAACAATGTTTCTTGAATGCTCAACAATGTTTCCTGTATGCTCAACAATGTTTCTTGAATGCTCAACAATGTTTCCTGTATGCTCAACAATGTTTCTTGAATGCTCAACAATGTTTCCTGTATGCTCAACAATGTTTCTTGAATGCTCAACAATGTTTCTTGAATGCTCAACAATGTTTCCTGTATGCTCAACAATGTTTCTTGAATGCATATCCTTTTCATGAGTCTTTTAGTTATTCATAAATAATGATGAGGAATTGAATAGAGTTTTCATGCCATTTGAAACTGCCTCTATCCTGAGAATCACCTTGTTTGTACGATTCCTTCCACTACCATCCTCACCAAGCCACATCCTTGACCCTGACTGGTATGGTACGGAACAGAACTTATCTGTAGTGTTTTCCTCAAGTGAGTAGAGTAGCCAGCCAAATAGAATAAGTAGCCAGCCAAATAGAATAAGTAGCCAGCCAAATAGAATAAGTAGCCAGCCAAATAGAATAAGTAGCCAGCCAGGCGCTCCCCGGCCGAAGAAGCTCTATTTTGGTGGCATCTGGCACATTCTAATGCCTTGATTCTATCTTAAATACACAGTGAAATTATTGAATACTTTATGGAGTTTACCTCCCAGATTGGAATAATTTGTTGTGGTATTGTGAAGAAAGACAATACTTTACAATTTAAATAACTGAAAATGTATGAATTCAGTGTATTTTTAGAAACCTTTTTTTTAACAATTAACTTGTCTTCTCTTGAGATTGTAAAGTTGTATTTACAATTTTACTGCAAGATATCAATTGCCACAAATTATGTATTTTTATTAAAACCGACACATTATCTTAAAAATACATTTAAAGGTTTTGTTTTTCCAGGTTTCATATTTTTGCTCTCAAAATCAAGTTATTTTTTTTAAAACAGAAAAACATTTGATGTAAGTCCACAGCAATGCTTAAAACCACACAAGGAGAACACCACTTTTCAGGTCTGAAAAATCTGAGATGTTGATTTCTTTTGTTGGTGTTTATAAAAATGTATTATTTAACCTTTATTTGAGTAGGCAAGTCAGATAAGAACAAATTATTATTTACAATGATGGCCTACCAGGGATCAGTGGGTTAACTGTCTTGTTCAGGGGCAGAGCGACAGATTTTTACCTTGTCTGCTCGGGGATTCAATCCAGCAACCTTTCGGTTACTGGCCCAACGCTCTAACCACTAGGCTACCCCAAAATATACCCTTTAATTCCAGTGGACAACTAGCAAAATATACCCTTTAATTCCAGTGGACACCTTGCAAGAGGCTGTTGTTTAGCAGTGGTTTTGTAGCACACGTAATCATAGAGTTTGCAAAACAAATACACACTGGATTGATAAAAATAATCTTATCATTCTGGCAGGTAATTGTAGGCTACTTTGTATTTAACATTTATTTGAGAATGTTTTTGGGGAAAGCAGTTCAGTTTGCATTAGCATCACCGCTAACGGCTACATAAAGTGGTAGACATGCGCCGCACACACAAAGGGGCATTCTTGTTGCCTCTTCAGAAAATACACATCACTGATGCATTCTGTTCATGTCTTTATCATAAACTGGGACACATTTTTATAAATGTCCAGTACATTTAGTTGATTCCCTACTAAGTTCAATACATTTAGTTGATTCCCTACTAAGTTCAATACATTTAGTTGATTCCCTACTAAGTTCAATACATTTAGTTGATTCCCTACTAAGTTCAATACATTTAGTTGATTCCCTACTAAGTTCAATACATTTAGTTGATTCCCTACTAAGTTCAATACATTTAGTTGATTCCCTACTAAGTTCAATACATTTAGTTGATTCCCTACTAAGTTCAATACATTTAGTTGATTCCCTACTAAGTTCAATACATTTAGTTGATTCAATACCTTTTTTGAATATTGTTGAATTCTTTTTTTAATGCCTGGATTTTTGTGAATGTCCTAATTATCAAATTTGGACCAGAATGAGTCTCTAAATGCAGCCACTGACTGATGAGTCACTCACTTTAGCGTCACTGTCTGGCAAGCCCCGAGAAAGCATCCTGAGGAAAGGAAACCAAAGAAATCCATTGGTTCAGTTGTCCCGACGGACATATAATCACATTGCATAATTATGAACGTCAAAGGCATATAGAAGACCAACGTTGTCAGTTCAACACCTTTTATAAACTAGTTAACCCTTGCTGTTCAGTTGTCAATAAAAGGCTGGCCATGCGAAACACGCACAATTAAATTCAACGTATGTGCCAGAAAAATAATTAGGCTCAAAACTCAGACGCACCGGTAGGATTTTCAAACCTTTGCCTACCGACAGTACCTCTAAACAGCGTCGACAGTCAATATCTTGTGTTCACACAGCAAAGACCTTGGAAGTCGTCAGCCACTCAGCCGTGTTAAAATACTCCAAACCAGAAGGTGGCAGCAGCGTTGTTTGGTAATGCATATCCTGTGCGTATTGCTTATGGTCTAGATTCCAAGCTGTCTGCAATGATGTTGCTATTGTTATAGAAATCCCTTGTTACTAGCCAGATGGCCACAGCTAGATAACCACCTAGCAAGATGACGAAGAAACAATTTAATTCACTCCATTATCCCATACTGCCAGTGCCAGCCCATAGCCAAATGTTTAGCTAGCTCACTAAGGACATTGTGCTTACCCGGCAGCTAACACAGGCAGCTGTTTCATGGAAACTAGCTAATCAATACTAGCTACAGTTGTTAGCTCGCTTGGAGGAAGTATTTAGTGTTGTGTGCATTGCGTCTGTGCACTTAGCTAGCTACCATCCCATAGCCTACATATGAAGTGTGACTGGCTCATCTGTGGATGTACGGAGAAAATACCCTCTTCCTCTTTTTGGGGGGGCTCCCCCAAAAGTAAAAACTCAACAGACACCATGAAAGCTTAAACCACGTTTATTCTTCCCAGAGGATGAATACAGCTGCATTAGACAAAGTGATACAGGCCATAAACTTTTATTTCTCCCTTAACGTGACCTGACCTGATGCTCGCTTTGTGACTGACAGGTGACTATCCTATCAATGGATTGCTATAAGATGCATATCGTTCATTCTAGCGGGAAAGGGCTTGACGGACTAGCGAATTTAAACTTTTAAATTAAAAGTAGCCGGCTGAAAAAGCAAATGGAAAACACTATCTGTTGTTGAACACATTCTGTAGACTGCATCAAAAGGAGAATGTTTAGTCTAAGGCAGAGATGCAAAGATTAATATACCAGTAGATGATAGAACATTTTGTTCCTCAAATCTCAACCATCAGTAGCACCTTCTCTCCTCCTCTTCCTTCTTTTTCTCTCCCACAAACAACCACAACCTCTTTAGTTCTCCCTTTTCTCCTCCTCTTCTACATCTCTTTTATCCTTTTCTACTCTTTTCTCCTATCAAACACCATCCATCTTTTCCTCTCCAAACTCTAACCCCTCCCTATTTCTTCTCTCCTCCAGACTCTAACCCCTCCCTATTTCTTCTCTCCTCCAGACTCTAACCCCTCCCTATTTCTTCTCTCCCCCAGACTCTAACCCCTCCCTATTTCTTCTCTCCTCCAGACTCTAACCCCTCCCTATTTCTTATCTCCTCTAGACTCTAACCCCTCCCTCTGTCTCTTCTCTCCCTCCTCCAGACTCTAACCCCTCCCTCCCTGTCTCTTCTCTCTCTCCTCTAGACTCTAACCCCTCCCTGTCTCTTCTCTCCCACTTCCAGACTCTAACCCCTCCCTCCCTGTCTCTTCTCTCTCTCCTCCAGACTCTAACCCCTCCCTCCCTGTCTCTTCTCTCCCTCCTCCAGATTCTAACCCATCCCTCCCTGTCTCTTCTCTCCTCCAGACTCTAACCCCTCCCTCCCGGTCTCTTCTCTCCCTCCTCCAGACTCTAACCCCTGCCTCCCTGTCTCTTCTCTCCCCCCTCCAGAGACCAGGTGGGATGCCACCCTCCAGCCGTATGACACCCCAGGGTCCGCCCATGGGGCCTCCAGGCTACGGCTCCAGCCCCGTGTCCCGACCAGGGATGCCTGGCGTCATGGATCCCTCCCGTAAGAGGCCTGCCCCTCAGCAGGTCCAGCAACAACGCAACCAACAGTAAGATCTGACTAGCCATCGGTATTTGTTATTTTAGGCTTGAATGGATTTACTTCAACAGTAATATTTTACATTGCTACCAGGAGATGAGGGACATTGAAAGTATTATTAGTTTACTTTGATTATTTGTCCTCATTCAGAGTCGACTGTATCTTTGTGTGTGTATATAGTGCGTACAGGCCTTTTCGGTCCTAATAAACTCCCACTGTATTGTTTTGTTCAATTGCAGTACCAAGAAGAAGAAAATGGCGGATAAGATTTTACCTCAGAGGATCCGGGAGCTGGTGCCAGAGTCTCAGGCCTACATGGACCTGCTGGCGTTTGAGAGGAAGCTGGATCAGACCATCATGAGGAAACGTCTGGACATCCAGGAGGCACTCAAGAGACCCATTAAGGTAACAAATATGGAGTTATGTCCTCACTTGGGCCAAGGCCTGTATACATAAAGCTTTTCAAATCAAATTGTATTTGTCACATGCGCCGATTACAACCGGTGTAGCCCTTAACCGACGATGCGTTTTTATGAAAAATAAGTGTCAAGTAAAAAAAATAAAAATAATTTAAAGTAAAAAATAATTAAAGTGCAGCAGTAAAATAACAATAGCAAGGTTGTAAACAGGGAGGTACCGGTAGAGACTCAATGTGCAGGGGCACCGGTTAGTCGAGGTAATATGCACATGTAGGTAGAGTTAAAGTGTCTAAGCATAGATAATAAACAGAGAGTAAAGTATAGTACAGTGCTGATCTAGGATCATTGTCTTTTTAGATCCTAATGAATAACATTAGATGGACAGGGATGATTTTATAGGCTACAATTCAGGCCCAGGATCTTTTCCTGACCGACAAGGTGGCCAGACCAGGAAAGCTCGGGGCCTGAGTTGTAGCCTATAAAATGGGACTTGGAGTTTTCCCTGGTCATCACGTCCCATGTTTTCCTCTGAAGGTAATACACATTTTGAAAGTGAAATTCAACATGACTGGGCTTCTTGTGTTTCAGCAAAAGCGAAAGCTTCGTATCTTCATATCCAACACCTTCAACCCTGCCAAGCCCGACGCAGAAGACGGAGAGGGCACTGTTGCATCATGGGAGCTGCGTGTCGAAGGGCGTCTGCTTGAAGATGTAAGACTAATTAGTAGCCATATGTTTGTGTGTGTTGGGGGTGTGTGTCTGTGTGTTGACAGATAGTGTCTTGTGTGTGTTTATAACTTGGTGAAATGTCTGAAATTGTTTTTCTTTCTCAGACTGCTGTGTCCAAGTATGAAGCCACCAAGCAGAAGAGAAAGTTCTCTTCCTTCTTCAAATCTCTGGTCATCGAGTTGGACAAGGACCTCTATGGGCCTGACAATCACTTGGTCGAGGTAAGAAGATGTGGTTTAATGTTCGGATATAAAAATGCATGATTTAGATCTGTTTTCATGAATAGGCGATCAATATTAGCACATTTCCACCGCCACTCTTCTCAACCATTTCCTCCATAGTAAACTCTAATGATATTCTGTTGTAAAGAAACTAAAAAGACAAATAAAATGTATTTACTATTGTTATAGTGGCACAGGACTGCGACCACTCAGGAGACAGACGGGTTCCAGGTGAAGAGGCCAGGGGATGTGGGCGTACGCTGCACTGTCCTGCTCATGCTGGACTACCAGGTAAACACACCGCCAGTCACAACCTGCTAAAGTTTAAAAGCTATTTGGTTGTGATATCAGCACTTGTTGAAAATTGTAGTCAGAATTACAAATGTCCAATTATTCCATGCAAAACAATTGCTCACAATTTATCTCTATCATCAGTTACACAGCTAGTAACTATTTAGCTCTATTATCAGAGATATACAGCTAGTAACTGTTTAGCTCTGCTATACAGCTAGTAACTGTTTAGCTCTATCATCAGAGTTACACAGCTAGTAACTGTTTAGCTCTGTTATACAGCTAGTAACTGTTTAGCTCTATCATCAGAGATATACAGCAGATAATGACATGCTTTTCATGATCAGTAAAGCATTTGATGCTCATGTGATTTCAGATACGTTAGGGTAGCCAAACTGTTTGGCATGTTAGATGTCAAGCTCTTTCCAAAAAGCCTAGCTATCGGCAACTAGCCTATTTTTATTCACAACTCGTCCTGGTAAACGCCAGTCATCAGCACTATAGATGGCAAGAAATCTAGTTTATTCCCTGGAAGTTAGCTTGTCGACTAGCATTATTGACCCGATCTGTTGTTAGCTTGTCCACTAGCATTACTGACCTGATCTGTTGTTAGCTTGTCCACTAGCATTACTGCCTGATCTGTTGTTAGCTTGTCCACTAGCATTACTGACCTGATCTGTTGATAGCTTGTCCACTAGCATTACTGACCTGATCTGTTGTTAGCTTGTCCACTAGCATTACTGACCTGATCTGTTGTTAGCTTGTCCACTAGCATTACTGACCTGATCTGTTGTTAGCTTGTCGACTAGCATTACTGACCTGATCTGTTGTTAGCTTGTCGACTAGCATTACTGACCTGATCTGTTGTTAGCTTGTCCACTAGCATTATTGACCTGATCTGTTGTTAGCTTCTCCACTATCATTATTGACCTGATCTGTTGTTAGCTTCTCCACTATCATTATTGACCTGATCTGTTGTTAGCTTCTCCACTATCATTATTGACCTGATCTGTTGTTCGCTAACTAGCTAGCCAATTTTACGTGGTCCGTCAATCAACGTAGCCTATCATGTCTGTCAGCAGCAATCGTGATTAAACGCTCTTAAAAACAACGTTGAAAAGGGGATAATGTTGTGAGCTAGCTATGTTGGTAGGATAAAAAAAAAGGACATCACTTGCCAACAGTAGACTAGACAACATGGGCATATGTGTCCTTATGCTGCTTGACAGGCAAAGCCGAACAAGGTTGGAACATTGTCCTTAACTACTTGTCGGGTATAGTACACAATGTTATATTTGTAGTTCTGTGCTCTTCTCTTTATTGTGACGTTTTATTGATAACGACCTATGTGATCCAGGCGTTTTTGACCGCTAGGCCTTTCTCAACATCTCTCCCAAATACATGCTTGTCATTTGCGTCTTCAGTTTGATGGTGTAATGCCACTGCTAATTTCACTTCTCTCTCCCCAGCCCCCTCAGTTCAAGCTGGACCCTCGCCTGGCCCGTATGTTGGGGATCCACACCCAGACCAGGCCGGTCATCATCCAGGCACTCTGGCAGTATGTTAAGACCCACAAGCTGCAAGACCCCCACGAGAGAGAGTTCATCAACTGTGACAAGTACCTGCAGCAGGTCAGAGTTCATCAACTGTGACAAGTACCTGCAGCAGGTCAGAGTTCATCAACTGTGACAAGTACCTGCAGCAGGTCAGAGTTCATCAACTGTGACAAGTACCTGCAGCAGGTCAGAGTTCATCAACTGTGACAAGTACCTGCAGCAGGTCAGAGTTCATCAACTGTGACAAGTACCTGCAGCAGGTCAGAGTTCATCAACTGTGACAAGTACCTGCAGCAGGTCAGAGTTCATCAACTGTGACAAGTACCTGCAGCAGGTCAGAGTTCATCAACTGTGACAAGTACCTGCAGCAGGTCAGAGTTCATCAACTGTGACAAGTACCTGCAGCAGGTCAGAGTTCATCAACTGTGACAAGTACCTGCAGCAGGTCAGAGTTCATCAACTGTGACAAGTACCTGCAGCAGGTCAAAGTTCATCAACTGTGACAAGTGCCTGCAGCAGGTCAGAGTTCATCAACTGTGACAAGTACCTGCAGCAGGTCAGAGTTCATCAACTGTGACAAGTGCCTGCAGCAGGTCAGAGTTCATCAACTGTGACAAGTGCCTGCAGCAGGTCAGAGTTCATCAACTGTGACAAGTGCCTGCAGCAGGTCAGAGTTCATCAACTGACAAGTACTTGCAGCAGGTCTCCTCTTTGTTCACAGCTGGTTGATATGATTATGGGTAAATGTGTCTGTTATGTTGTCCTTAGCCCAAACACACCACAGACCTCTGACATATGATCTTTATTAACTGTCCATAGCCGAAACGTAAAAAGCACAATATTGAAATCCTTGCATGTCCAGAGTTAAATGAATAAAGTTGTTTTTATCTATGTTGTTCTAGATCTTTGAGACTCAGCGTATGAAGTTCTCTGAGATCCCACAACGTCTACATGCTCTCCTGATGCCTCCAGAACCTATCATCATTAACCATGTCATCAGGTAGGACGAACCCTAATCGTCTTTACTAACCATGTCATCAGGTAGGACGAACCCTAATCGTCTTTACTAACCATGTCACCGGGTAGGACGAACCCTAATCGTCTTTACTAACCATGTCATCAGGTAGGACGAACCCTAATCGTCTTTACTAACCATGTCACCAGGTAGGACGAACCCTAATCGTTTTTATTAACCATGTCATCAGGTAGGACGAACCCTAATCGTCTTTACTAACCATGTCATCGGGTAGGACGAACCCTAATCGTCTTTACTAACCATGTCACCAGGTAGGACGAACCCTAATCGTTTTTATTAACCATGTCATCAGATAGGACAAACCCTAATCGTCTTTACTAACCATGTCACCAGGTAGGACGAACCCTAATCGTCTAACCATGTACTAACCATGTCATCACCGGGTAGGACGAACCCTAATCGTCTTTATTAACCATGTCACCAGGTAGGACGAACCCTAATCGTCTTTACTAACCATGTCACCAGGTAGGACGAACCCTAATCGTCTTTACTAACCATGTCATCAGGTAGGACGAACCCTAATCGTCTTTATTAACCATGTCACCAGGTAGGACGAACCCTAATCGTCTTTACTAACCATGTCACCAGGTAGGACGAACCCTAATCGTCTTTACTAACCATGTCATCAGGTAGGACGAACCCTAATCGTCTTTATTAACCATGTCATCAGGTAGGACGAACCCTAATCGTCTTTATTAACCATGTCACCAGGTAGGACGAACCCTAATCGTCTTTATTAACCATGTCACCAGGTAGGACGAACCCTAATCGTCTTTACTAACCATGTCACCAGGTAGGACGAACCCTAATCGTCTTTACTAACCATGTCACCAGGTAGGACGAACCCTTACATCCAGCACCAACACCTCACTATGTCCTCCTGGCCTCTAGGGTCCACACCTCACTATGTCCTCCTGGCCTCTAGGGTCAACACCTCACTATGTCCTCCTGGCCTCTAGGGTCCACACCTCACTATGTCCCCCTGGCCTCTAGGTTCAACACCTCACTATGTCCTCCTGGCCTCTAGGGTCCACACCTCACTATGTCCTCCTGGCCTCTAGGGTCCACACCTCACTATGTCCTCCTGGCCTCTAGGGTCCACACCTCACTATGTCCTCCTGGCCTCTAGGGTCAACACCTCACTATGTCCCCCTGGCCTCTAGGTTCAACACCTCACTATGTCCTCCTGGCCTCTAGGGTCAACACCTCACTATGTCTTCCTCGCCACTAGGGTCCACACCTCACTATGTCCCCCTGGCCTCTAGGTTCAACACCTCACTATGTCCTCCTGGCCTCTAGGGTCAACACCTCACTATGTCATCACTTAGGTCGAGAGTTGTTCCGTGGTCAGGAAGAACTCCTGGCCTTTTTTGTAAGACAATGCTCAGATGATCAGATCTCACAATGCCTACAGAAGTGTTCAAATGTCTCAGGAACCACGTTAATATGATATAGAACTCTCCTGAGATGTGCAGCGTGACTGCAAGAAATTACCATCTGGAACGAACCCATAGTGTAAGATAGACTCTGCGTGATCTAAGTCCTCTCTGTGTGTCTACAGTGTGGATCCCAATGACCAGAAGAAGACAGCCTGCTATGACATCGATGTGGAGGTGGACGACACTCTAAAGACCCAGATGAACTCCTTCCTCCTGTCCACCGCCAGCCAGCAGGAGATAGCTGGCCTGGACAACAAGGTATGTATGGAGCCCATGCTATAGTTGAACTTTACATGGGTCCATTAATTTTCAAGGGATGGAATCAAGCCTACAACATCTTATGGTGAGGCTGCGAACAGATGTTTTCCACACACCTTTTGTCTCCTATGGGAGTAGGACCGGGAGCAGGCAGGGACCGGGAGCAGGCAGGGACCGGGAGCAGGCAGGGACCGGGAGCAGGCAGGGACCGGGAGCAGGCAGGGGCCGGGAGCAGGCAGGGGCCGGGAGCAGGCAGGGGCCGGGAGCAGGCAGGGGCCGGGAGCAGGCAGGGGCCGGGAGCAGGCAGGGAGGGCAGGGACCGACTACAGAGAAACTCACTGAACCAGATATAAAAAGAGAAATAGACAGCCCACCTACCTCTTCTCTAGAAAGACAGTCCTTCTCCCTCTTCTCCAGGAAGACAGTCCTCCTACCTCTTCTATAGAAAGACAGTCCTCCTACTACTTCTCCAGAAAGACAGTCCTCCTACCTCTTCTATAGAAAGACAGTCCTCCTACTACTTCTCCAGAAAGACAGTCCTCCTACCTCTTCTCCAGAAAGACAGTCCTCCTCCCTCTTCTCCAGAAAGACAGTCCTCCTCCCTCTTCTCCAGAAAGACAGTCCTCCTCCCTCTTCTCCAGAAAGACAGTCCTCCTCCCTCTTCTCCAGAAAGACAGTCCTCCTCCCTCTTCTCCAGAAAGACAGTCCTCCTCCCTCTTCTCCAGAAAGACAGTCCTCCTCCCTCTTCTCCAGAAAGACAGTCCTCCTCCCTCTTCTCCAGAAAGACAGTCCTCCTCCCTCTTCTCCAGAAAGACAGTCCTCCTCCCTCTTCTCCAGAAAGACAGTCCTCCTCCCTCTTCTCCAGAAAGACAGTCCTCCTCCCTCTTCTCCAGAAAGACAGTCCTCCTCCCTCTTCTCCAGAAAGACAGTCCTCCTCCCTCTTCTCCAGAAAGACAGTCCTCCTCCCTCTTCTCCAGAAAGACAGCCCTCCTCCCTCTTCTCCAGAAATAGACAGCCCTCCTCCCTCTTCTCCAGAAATAGACAGCCCTCCTCCCTCTTCTCCAGAAATAGACAGCCCTCCTCCCTCTTCTCCAGAAATAGACAGCCCTCCTCCCTCTTCTCCAGAAATAGACAGCCCTCCTCCCTCTTCTCCAGAAATAGACAGCCCTCCTCCCTCTTCTCCAGAAATAGACAGCCCTCCTCCCTCTTCTCCAGAAATAGACAGCCCTCCTCCCTCTTCTCCAGAAATAGACAGCCCTCCTCCCTCTTCTCCAGAAATAGACAGCCCTCCTCCCTCTTCTCCAGAAATAGACAGCCCTCCTCCCTCTTCTCCAGAAATAGACAGCCCTCCTCCCTCTTCTCCAGAAATAGACAGCCCTCCCTCCTCTCCAGAAATAGACAGCCCTCCCTCCTCTCCAGAAATAGACAGCCCTCCCTCCTCTCCAGCAGCAGTACGCCTACTTCAAGTTCAGAATGTTAATACAGACAAAGAAGAAGACCCCACAGGAAAGAGTCTCTGAGAGACACACCCTGTCAGTAGCATTGGCTGCATGTCTTATCCCTGTGATTGCAGAGAGCTGAGGTATCTAGTGCAGACTAAGGTCAGAGAGACCTTCATTAGACAGTAGTGTATCCAGTAGTGTTTAAAACAGACAGCATGGTGCATTCAACATGTCAATACTTCTCACAAATATACAAGTAGTGATGAAGTCAATCTCTCCTCTACTTTGAGCCAGGAGAGATTGACATGCATATTATTAATGTTAGCTCCCTGTGTACATTTAAGGGCCAGTTGTGCTGTCCTGTTCTGGGCCAATTGTTATTCGACAAGCTGCTGTGACAAAGGCCAATTAAACACAACAGAGATGAGACCTTCTCTACTGAGGGAGGAGCTAACATGATGTCCTACTACAGGGCCAACAGACTGGTTCAATCTGGTTCATTATACTGAAGTATGGGAGGAGCTAACGTGATGTCCCACTACAGGGCCAACAGACTGGTTCAATCTGGTTCATTATACTGAAGTATGGGAGGAGCTAACGTGATGTCCCACTACAGGGCCAATAGACTGGTTCAATCTGGTTCATGTTACTGAAGTATGGGAGGAGCTAACATGTCCTACTACAGAGCCAACAGACTGGTTCAATCTGGTTCATGTTACTGAAGTATGGGAGGAGCTAACGTGATGTCCTACTACAGGGCCAATAGACTGGTTCAATCTGGTTCATTATACTGAAGTATGGGAGGAGCTAACGTGATGTCCTACTACAGGGGAGTTCAATCTGGTTCAACGTTGATGTCAATAGACTGGTTCAATCTGGTTCATGTTACAGGGTCCTACTACAGGGCCAACAGAATGGTTCAATCTGGTTCATGTTACTTTTTAAAACATTTTTACCTTTATTTAACTAGGCAAGTCAGTTAAGAACAAATTCTTATTTTCAATGACGGCCTAGGACGGCCTAACTGCCTGTTCAGGGGCAGAACGACAGATTTGTACCTTGTCAGCTCAGAGGTTTGAACTTGCAACCTTCCGGTTACTAGTCCAACGCTCTAACCACTAGGCTACCCTGAGTATGGATCCATTTGCATTGTTGTCTGGTCTAATAAACATAACAAAGAAAAGTGACTCTACTTCATCCATCTTGGTTTGGACATCCATCTTGGTTTGGACATCCATCTTGGTTTGGACATCCATCTTGGTTTGGACATCCATCTTGGTTTGGACATCCATCTTGGTTTGGACATCCATCTTGGTTTGGACATCCATCTTGGTTTGGACATCCATCTTGGTTTGGACATCCATCTTGCTGTTTCTTCCTCTTCAGATCCATCAGATCATTTAGACAATAGTTTATTCAGATGTTGAACTAGGATTGACCCTCCATCTCTCTCTTCTCCCCCTGTAGATCCATGAGACCATAGAGACGATCAACCAGCTGAAGACCCAGAGAGAGTTCATGTTGAGCTTCGCCAGAGACCCCCAGGGCTTCATCAACGACTGGCTGCAATCACAGTGCAGGGATCTCAAGGTAAACACACAGGGAAACACCACTATGGAGCATTGTTCTGTAGAGAGAAAACATTCTGGCTGCAGTCACGATGCAGGGACCTCAAGGTAAACACTGCTCTTGTGCTTCATGTGGGTCGTAGTTCAGTAGGGAGAAACAGGGAATGAAACAGCGAAGTACTTCAGGGCTTTATCAATGACTGGCTGTATTTGTATTTAACAATGATCCCCATTAGCAGCAGCTACTCTTCCTGGGGGTCCTGCAACATTAAGGCAGTTATATACAATTTAAAACATTACATGACATAACAGATTTCACAACACATTAAGTGTGTGCCCTCAGGCCCCTACTCTACTACCACACATCTGCAACACAAAATCCATGTGTACATGTGTGTATATGTTATAGTGCGTGTGTCTCTTCACAGGGGCCCTGTTCCGTAAGGTGTATTTTTTAAATCTCATTTTACTGTTTGCACCTGATGTGGAATAGAGTTCCATGTAGTCATGGCTCTATGTAGTACTGTGGAATAGAGTTCCATGTAGTCATGGCTCTATGTAGTACTGTGGAATAGAGTTCTATGTAGTCATGGCTCTATGTAGTACTGTGGAATAGAGTTCCATGTAGTCATGGCTCTATGTAGTACTGTGGAATAGAGTTCCATGTAGTCATGGCTCTATGTAGTACTGTAGAATAGAGTTCCATGTAGTCATGGCTCTGTGTAGTACTGTGGAATAGAGTTCCATGTAGTCATGGCTCTATGTAGTACTGTGGAATAGAGTTCCATGTAGTCATGGCTCTGTGTAGTACTGTGGAATAGAGTTCCATGTAGTCATGGCTCTATGTAGTACTGTAGAATAGAGTTCCATGTACTCATGGCTCTATGTAGTACTGTGGAATAGAGTTCCATGTAGTCATGGCTCTATGTAGTACTGTGGAATAGAGTTCCATGTAGTCATGGCTCTATGTAGTACTGTGCACCTCCCATAGTCTACTCTGGACTTGGGGATTGTGAAGAGACCTGTGGTGGAATGTCTTGTGGGGTTATGAATGGGTGCGCTAGTAGTTTAAACAGACAGCTCGGTACATTCAGCATGTCAACACTTCTTCCAAAAACAGGTAGTGATGAAGTCAATCTCTGCTCTACTTTGAGCCATGAGAGATTGACATGCATATTATTAATGTTAGCTCTCCGTGTACATTTAAGGGCCAGACATGCTGCCCTGTTCTGAGACAATTGTAATTTTCCCAAGGCCCTCTTTGTGGCACCTGACCTCACTACTGAACATTTGTCTAGGTGCGACAAAACTAGGGCCTGTAGGACCTGCCTTGTTGATAGTGTTGTTAAGAAGGTAGAAACTAGGGCCTGTAGGACCTGCCTTGTTGATAGTGTTGTTAACAAGACAGAGCAGCGCTTTATTAAGGACAGACTTCTCCCCATTCTATCTACTGTTGTATCAACATGTTTTGACCATGAGTTTTACAATCTAGGGTTACTCCAAGCAAACTTGCTCAATTTCCACATTATTCATCACAATATTTAGTTGAGGTTTAGTGAGTGAGTGATTTGTCCCAAATGCAATGCTTTTAGTTGATGAAATATTTAGGACTAACTTAATTGTATGCAGTCACAGTTCAGGGGCTGTAGGGTAAACTAACAGGGAAACACCACTATGGGGCTTAGTTCAGTAGGGAGAAAACTGTGGAAACAGGGAGGTACCCCAGGGCTTCATCAATCACTGGCTGCGATCACAGTACAGGGACCTCAAGGTAAACTACTAAATTTAAGAGAACTGGTGCCGAGGAAAAATTCTACTTCAGATAAAGAAATGAGGAGAGCAGTAATATTATATTTTATTTTCTTTACTGCAAGGTAAACAAACGCACGGGGAAACCACAGCTCTCTAGTGCTGCTCAGTTACTGATTACCCTTTACATAATAACCCCCCAAAGCGTTTGGGTCATGTTCATTAAGAAGAAAATACATTGAAATTAAGTGAAACTGGGAGACACTACTTGAACTTGTGTCCAATACATACACAGATTGCCGTTTTCGTTTGCAAAACATTTTGATGAGTGTCTTACTGAACATGACCCTCTCCATGTGTTGTCATTGCTGTCATTGCTAGCTGCCGTGGACGTAGGTTAGCCATTAGCGCTAGCTAACTGCCGTGGACGTAGGTTAGCCATTAGCGCTAGCTATCTGCCGTGGACGTAGGTTAGCCATTAGCGCTAGCTATCTGCCGTGGACGTAGGTTAGCCATTAGCGCTAGCTATCTGCCGTGGACGTAGGTTAGCCATTAGCGCTAGCTATCTGCCGTGGACGTAGGTTAGCCATTAGCGCTAGCTATCTGCCGTGGACGTAGGTTAGCCATTAGCGCTAGCTAGCTGCCGTGGACGTAGGTTAGCCATTAGCGCTAGCTATCTGCCGTGGACGTAGGTTAGCCATTAGCACTAGCTAGCTGCCGTGGATGTAGGTTAGCCATTAGCACAAGCTAACTGTGTAGTGTTTGTTCAGATGGTTCTTGGACCAAACACCAGACTGACTGGACCGTCAATGACAACCGAGGGGTGATTGAAGCCGAGTCCAGTCCAAAGTTCATAGCTGTTGTTTTCTTCCTCCACCTGAACATTCAGCCTTCTGCATGGTTGCCTGGTGCCCAGTAACCTTGTAGTTTGTAGTCCTGAAGTAAGATGTGTTATCGTAAAACAGAGATGGTCCCAGAGGTCTCTCTTTAACCACGACACAGGGATAAGGTTGATAGGCCTGAGGATTTTTATCTGTGTGAAAAAATAAATATAGATAACATGCATGGTGCGTAGAACAACAAACTACACATTATACCTGTAGGCTTTATTGAAGGAAGTTTCTTATGTTTATGATTATTTTTTACAGACTATGACTGATGTGGTTGCGAACCCAGAAGAGGAGAGGAGAGCAGAGTTCTATTTCCAACCCTGGGCCCAGGAGGCCGTGTGTCGTTACTTCTACTCCAAGGTAAAATGCTCACCTCTCACCATTCTGTACCGTGGTGTGTGTACCGTGATGTGTGTGTGTGTACCGTGATGTGTGTGTGTGTGTGTACCGTGATGTGTGTGTACCGTGATGTGTGTGTACCGTGGTGTGTGTGTGTACCGTGGTGTGTGTGTGTACCGTGATGTGTGTACCGTGATGTGTGTGTGTGTGTGTACCGTGATGTGTGTGTGTGTGTACCGTGATGTGTGTGTGTGTGTGTGTGTGTACCGTGATGTGTGTGTGTGTGTGTGTGTGTGTGTGTGTGTGTGTGTACCGTGATGTGTGTGTGTGTACCGTGATGTGTGTGTGTGTACCGTGATGTGTGTGTGTGTACCGTGATGTGTGTGTGTGTACCGTGATGTGTGTGTGTGTGTGTGTACCGTGATGTGTGTGTGTGTGTGTGTACCGTGGTGTGTGTGTGTGTGTGTGTGTGTACCGTGATGTGTGTGTGTGTGTGTGTGTGTACCGTGATGTGTGTGTGTGTGTGTGTACCGTGATGTGTGTGTGTGTGTGTGTACCGTGATGTGTGTGTGTGTGTGTGTACCGTGATGTGTGTGTGTGTACCGTGATGTGTGTGTGTGTGTGTGTGTGTGTGTGTGTGTGTACCGTGATGTGTGTGTGTGTGTGTGTGTACCGTGATGTGTGTGTGTGTGTGTGTGTACCGTGATGTGTGTGTGTGTGTGTACCGTGTGTGTGTGTGTGTACCGTGATGTGTGTGTGTGTGTACCGTGGTGTGTGTGTGTTTGTGTGTACCGTGATGTGTGTGTGTTTGTGTGTACCGTGATGTGTGTGTGTGTGTACCGTGATGTGTGTGTGTGTGTACCGTGATGTGTGTGTGTGTGTACCGTGATGTGTGTGTGTGTGTGTGTGTGTGTGTGTGTGTGTACCGTGGTGTGTGTGTGTACCGTGGTGTGTGTGTGTGTGTACCGTGGTGTGTGTGTGTACCGTGGTGTGTGTGTGTGTGTACCGTGGTATGTGTGTGTACACCGTGGCTAAGGTAAATCAAATCTAATCCAATTGTATTCTTCAAATACACATGGTTAGCAGATGTTAATATGAGTGTAGTGAAATGCTTGTGCTTCTAATATCTAACAAGTAATCTAACAAATTCAGAACCACTACCTTATGCACACAAATGTAAAGGTATGAATATGTACATATAAATATATGGATGAGCAAGTGGCCTTGCGGCATAGGCAAGATGTTATAGAATACAGTATGTACATATGAGTAAAGTACGATATCTAGACATTTATTAAAGTGGCGTTTATTTAAAGTCACTAGTGATACCTTTATTAAGTTATTTAAGTGGCCAGAGATTTGAGTCTGTATGTTGGCAGAAGCCTCTCTGTGTTAGTGATGGCTGTTTAACAGTCTAATGGCCTTGAGATAGAAGCTGTTTTTCAGTCTCTCGGTACCAGCTTTGATGCACCTGACCTCGCCGTCTGGATGGTAGCGGGGTAAACAGGCAGTGGCTTGAGTGGTTCTTGTCCTTGATGATCTTTTTGGCCTTCCTGTGACATCGGGTGGCCCCAGTGTTGAGGATCAGCGGGGTGGAGATGTTGTTTCCTACCTTCACCACCTGGGGGCGGCCTGTCAGGAAGTCCTGGACCCAGTTGCACAGGGCGGGCTCGAGACCCAGGGTCTATGGTGTTAAATGCTGAGCTGTAGTCAATGAACAGCATTCTTACATAGGTATTCTTCTTGTCCAGATGGGTTAGGGCAGTGTGCAGTGTGATGTCGACTGCGTCGTCTGTGGACCTATAGGGCCGATAAGCAAATTGGAGTGGGTCTAGGGTCTCAGGTAGGGTGGAGGTGAAATGATCCTTGACTAGTCTCTCAAAGCACTTCATGATGACAGATAGTCATTTAGTTCAGGTACCTTAGCTTTATTGGGAACAGGAACAATGGTGGCCATCTTGGAGCTTGTGGGAACTGCAGACTGGGATAGGGATTGATTGAATATGTCCGTGAACACACCAGCCAGCTGGTCTGCGCATTTTTTGGGGACGCGGCTAGGGATGCCGTCTGGCAGCCTTGCCAGGGTTAACACGTTTAAATGTTTTACTCACTCTCGTGTTTTTGGCATCATTAAACTGAAGACTTATTTATCAAATAACTCTCTGTAATTATTATTACGTGATTAAACTGATTAATCACGTAACTGTAATTAACTAGGAAGTCGGGGCACCGAGGCAACGTATACATCAATGTTGTTTTCTGAGGCTACCCGGAACATATCCCAGTCCACGTGATCGAAGCAATCTTGAAGCGTGGAATCCGATTGGTCAGACCAGCATTAGATAGACCTGAGCACGGGCGTTTCCCGTTATAGTTTCTGTCTATAGGCTGGGAGCAACAAAATGGAGTCACGCCCAATTTTTCAGTTTTTGATTTGTTAAAAAAGTTTTAAATATCCAATAAATGTCGTTCCACTTCATGATTGTGTCCCACTTGTTGTTGATTCTTCACAAAAATATACCGTTTTATATCTTTATGTTTGAAGCCTGAAATGTGGCAAAAGGTCGCAAAGTTCAAGGGGGCCGAATACTTTCGCAAGGCACTGTATATATATATTTTATTTTATTTTTTTTTATTATTTATATATATACATATGTGATTATTTATTTATTTATTTATATATATATATATATATTTAAATGTTTTACTCACTCGTGTTTTTGGCATCATTAAACTGAAGACTTATCAAATCACTTTGTAATTATTATTACGCGATTAAACTGATTAATCACGTAACTGTAATTAACCAGGAAGTCGGGGCACCGAGGCAACGTATACATCAATGTTGTTTTTTTATATATATGATTATTTATATATATATATATATATATATATATATAAAAAAAAAAAAATGTATTTCAGGTCCAGCAGAGGAGGCAGGAGCTGGAACAAGCCCTGGGAATCAGAAACACTTAGAGATGAAGATGTTAAAGAAAAACAGGCCAACAGACGAACAAGTGGCCATTCTCTCTGGGAGGAGGAAAGGAAGTGTGGGACATTCATTAATACACCCCCGATTTGAGGAAAAACATCTTTGATATACATCTGCTTTACTGCTGGTGGTAACTATAGGATATCTTTTTGAAAGTCACCTAGCAGGCTGTTATGGTTATATATCAATGTTAGATTTTTACTTCCTCTCTCTTCATATTTGTCCCGCTAAAAGATCTTTTGACTTATTTTTTCTCAGTGGTCTCTCTCTATGCCTTACCTCAATGCATTCCCTTTTGGGGCTAAACTCTCTCAAGTCGCCAATCTTGAATCTATATTCAGGCCTAAGTGAGGTTGAAATGACCCCTAACTAAGGATTGATGCTACTCCACCATAACTAATATTGAGTATTTTAAGTCTTAACATTTGGCCATTTGTGAAAGAGCATTGGGTTCATTTTAAATACTTTGACTGTCTCTAACTTGCTCTGAGTCCATACTAACTCATAACTGATTAGGTGATAGACTACACACACTACCATTCTGGCTTTGGTCTGGAATTGATTTTTCAGTGTTTGTTTGGTATTGATAGGGTTGTGAGTATTCAGTGGTCTTTTATTGGTGTGCTGGCTGTCCGTTTCTTAGTGGTTCAAGACTATTCTAGAATTCTTGTTGTAGAATATTGTGTACCTCAAAAATTCTCCCCTGATCACTTCAGAGTATGGTGATGGCAGCCGGGCTTCACAGTGTTGTGAAGATTCAGTATGTTGGTTTAGTTAATCATTTAAGGGGCCATTTCATTTGAAACTATTTTTGTGATGCTTTTTGTTTGTTTGTTAATTATCTTTTTTTATGTTTCGAAACTATGAATTATATTAAAGCTTGTATTGTTAGAAGTTAAACCTTAAGGAAGTAGTGTTAGCAGTAATAACCTCAAGTCGATCTAGTTTTGTAAATACTGAGCAGAATAATCTGGTTTGATGTGAAGGAAAAAATGTCTGTTTTTAAAGGGCAGACCATCATTTTGACTCGTTGTCTAATGCTCCCGATTAGTTTTCCCAAGACGTTCCCCTTCAAGTGATACCAATGGTTTAATCCAGAACGTTCTCTATAACCTAACAGCAAGCTGAAGTTGCTTGTTGACCCCGTGTGGAAGAGAGAACAACCTTCAAGGTTCTACTGTTCGGTTAAGAAGACTTCTTCTGGGATTTCATATTTGTATTTGTTAGTGTGCAGACGCCATCAACACCGAGGAAGATAAGCATAGAGCTGGGTTCACTAGTAGATGTGACTCATTGAAGAATTTCATATTTTTTGATAGTATGATCGAAAGCTTCCGCTTGTTGTATTGCTGTTTAGATATGATGACATGTAAAGGATGTATGAAGTTTCATGGTTGGACTCAATTCATTATCAGTTCAATAGTCAAGTGAATTGAAATTAAGCGACATCTATTTTCAATGGGAATTATTTTTCTTCAATATTAAAGTGTATTTTCCATCCACGCTCTGATTATCCTGAATTGCCCCCAATCCTGTAAAGGATGATACTGAAGACTGATTGAAATCTTCAGACTTAAAAATTGTATTTTTCTCTTATTGACCAAACCTATTTTTCCCTGTATGTTTTAATCCTATGCTATAATAAAGGATATCTTCATGATAACTTCTCAGTTATGAATGGATGATTTTAAAGCTGGTTTTCGACCATTTGATGCACAAACTGGCAGTCTTTCCATGAAAGTTGTTACCTGCCTAATGTTCAGCATCACTGTTCTGGGATTCTTATGAACACCACGCACACCTGACTCATTGCTGTGAGAAGTGGGTTGATGCACTTGATGGTATAACAACCAGGGGACGGATCTGGTCATTGGCCCACAGGTGAGCATATCATGTTTATAGGGCCAGGAGTTTTTCCTGGACAGCTGTTCTTGTGAGAGGTTAAGGATGGGTTTTCTGGGTCCCCTAAAGTCGCCAAACTCTATGTATTGCTTCAATGAACCTTTTGCTCTTGAAATGATCCTAATCGTACTAGGTCATAGCCTCACTTGTTCAAACAGCGAAGTCTGTTAAAGGATGAGTACCTGTATTTATTGAGATGTCTTCCTAAGGCAAACTATTGCTAATGTGTTTAGAAATAGTCCTCTTAAAATAAGGAAAGTGTGGCATTTCCAAACTTGGAATTGTATCAACTTGCTACCCAAGGCTTTTACTGGTGGTATATGGTTAAATGCACTAAAGAGGAACAATAGGTACATATTGAAGATGCACAATCCACAATCTTTTTACGTGTCTATTTTTCAAAGGATTAAGCTAAGAACGTTAACAACTTCAAAGTTAGGAACACTATAACAGTATAGAACACTATAACAGTATAGAACACTATAACAATATGGAACACTAACAATATGGAACACTAACAATATAAAACACTATAACAATATGGAACACTAACAATATGGAGCACTATAACAGTATAGAACACTATAGCAGTATAGAACACTATAACAGTATAGAACACTATAGCAGTATAGAACACTATAACAGTATAGAACACTATAGCAGTATAGAACACTATAACAGTATAGAACACTATAACAATATGGAACACTAACAATATGGAACACTATAACAGTATAGAACACTAACAGTATAGAACATGATAACAATATAGAACACTATAACAATATAGAACACTATAACAGTATAGAACACGATAACAATATAGAACATGATAACAATATAGAACACTATAACAATATAGAACACTATAACAATATAGAACACTCTTAACAGTATAGAACACTATAACAATATAGAACACTATAACAATATGGAACACTAACAATATAGAATACTATAACAATATGGAACACTATAACAATATGGAACACTATAACAATATAGAACACTATAACAATATAGAACACTATAACAATATGGAACACTAACAATATAGAATACAATGACTATATGGAACACTATAACTATATGGAACACTATAACAATATGGAACACTATAACAATATGGAACACTATAACAATATGGAACACTATAACAATAGGTCAGGGTGGGTGTTAGGGGTGGTGAGGGGCTGCAGCTTCTCTCTAGGAGTCTCTACAGTCTGTTCTCTGTGATGCAGCACCCTCTTGATGACAGACAACTCCTTTACCATCTCTTCCTTTTCCTGCACTAGCTCTCTCTTTATGGTGGCCTTTACCTCCTCAAGCGCTGTGGTAAGGCTCTCTCTCAGCTCCTGAACAGAGGTCTTCAGCTGGGTCCTGCAATGGTCGATCTGGTCCTGTAGAAGCTCTGTGTCTGGGTTGGAGGTGATGTAGCTGGGGGGCTGCTCCTTTAGCTCAGTAACCCATACCTCTGACTGAGCCATTCTGTCGGTAGTGTGGTCTTGGCTCTGTTGCTCTCTCACTCCCTGTGGTGCTCTCTCTCGCTCTCTCGCTCTCGTCTTTTCTCAATAAAAAAAACTAATGTACACAATTTGTAGACAATTGAGGAGTTGGAGAATGAGATGTTGAATGGTCAGAAGCTCCAGGGTCCAGCCACTGCAGCTGAAGTCAACCACATCCTGAAGAAGAAGGGCCTGGTGGACAAGTGAGTTACAGTTACAGTATATGAATATATAATGGATGAGTTTGACTTCAGAATCTTCTGAGTACGAGTTATGTTTCTAGGATAGATAGGCCAGGAACTATTAGTAACTACGACCAACAGTAAATAGTAAACACACAAGTAACACTCCATCCCACAAGTCCACAAGTGAGGAGACACTGACCTGCACAGTGAGAAGAGCTGGCAGGTGTCATGGCCCCTGACAACATGCCTCTAAGCAAATAGGTCCACAGGTCAGAGAGATTTTGAGAGGCTGGATTATGGTACCCCTAGACTCTCAGGCACCACTCCTGGGGTATGGGGAGTGGAGTGTGCAGATTGAAAGGGTTGCGAGGTGCTGATGAGTCATTCGTAACAATGTACTCAATTGAACATCCGAATGACATGTATAAACCGATCTTATAACCTTTTCACACTACCGAACCGAGCCAAACCATAGTTGCTGGAACTGTGCCTGAAAGAACCATGTGAAAGACAATATATGAGCCAGGACTGTACGGTTCAGACAAGGTTGAAGATGACAGGTTAAGACAAGAGGATTCTAATATCCCATAACTCTTTGCATAAATGAGGAAGCGTTCTAAACAATGGGACTAGCTACGCTACTTAGCAACAGGTGGTCCCGTGAATCTGTTCATTTTCAAAAAGCTTCCACATGGAACCATAACTTGTCCTAACCTGGGTATCTTCAACCTAGGGTTCGGGTAGGCCCTATAGTGTGGATCTAAAACTGTTATCCCCTCTATCCTTCCTCCAGGTTCCCCTTGTTCAATTGTCAATCAAATCTATTCCCATGGACACCCCATTAAAGAGTTCATCAGATGTTTAGAGAACCACCCTGAACACATGTAACTGACTGAAGGATGCTGGGATGCTTTAGATGTTGGAACCAGCCGGAGGAGGGAGGGAGGGAGACATGAGGAGCTGTTTGGATGATTGCATCTAACTCATCTCTGTTGGAAATGAATCCTAAGAAAAGGGAGAGGAAAATGTCTCAGTCAAACGAACCTCCTTCCTGGGCTGTTGTAATAAAACAAACCTCCTTCCTGGGCTTTTGTAATAAAACGAACCTCCTTCCTGGGCTGCTGTAATAAAACAAACCTCCTTCCTGGGCTGCTGTAATAAAACGAACCTCCTTCCTGGGCTGTTGTAATAAAACGAACCTCCTTCCTGGGCTGTTGTAATAAAACGTAATAAAACGAACCTCCTTCCTGGGCTGCTGTAATAAAACATACCTCCTTCCTGGGCTGCTGTAATAAAACGTACCTCCTTCCTGGGCTGCTGTAATAAAACATACCTCCTTCCTGGGCAGTTGTAATAAAACGTACCTCCTTCCTGGGCTGCTGTAATAAAACGTACCTCCTTCCTGGGCTGCTGTAATAAAACGTACCTCCTTCCTGGGCTGTTGTAATAAAACGTACCTCCTTCCTGGGCTGTTGTAATAAAACATACCTCCTTCCTGGGCTGCTGTAATAAAACGTACCTCCTTCCTGAGCAGTTGTAATAAAACGTACCTCCTTCCTGGGCTGCTGTAATAAAACGTACCTCCTTCCTGGGCAGTTGTAATAAAACGTACCTCCTTCCTGGGCTGCTGTAATAAAACGTACCTCCTTCCTGGGCAGTTGTAATAAAACGTACCTCCTTCCTGGGCTGCTGTAATAAAACGTACCTCCTTCCTGGGCAGTTGTAATAAAACACCTCCTTCCTGGGCTGCTGTAATAAAACGTACCTCCTTCCTGGGCTGCTGTAATAACTAATAACCCCCTGTTCTGTTCCAACTGATTCTTCATGTATTATTGATGACATTGTCACTAGGCATTGTGTCAGTACTGTGTAGAAATGGACAGAAATACATTTTGTTTAGAATGCCCATATCCCTTAGTCTTTAAAGGGGAGAGACAACCAGGAAATATAAACAATTCAAAATCAGAATATTGTTTAAAAAAAGAGCACGCCAATAACCTGCTGGGGCGCTCTATGCAGAAAACAATATATTCTGCAAAATCTGCAATTTAGCATTCGATTATTATACATATGGATATGAAGGGCATTTGTAGACTATTTTCAGAACATACATGGCTGACATATTTTCATTAGCTATAGAAATAAAACCCCAACAACTTCTCCAACTGGGTAAAGACGGCAGTATATGGAGTATGGAGTATCTCCACAAAGCGCAGGTTCTCGGGAACACTGTTGAACAGTTCTCTGCTTGTATCAGCCAGAACAATTTTTAACATCTTCTTCACCTAGCTCTCCTACAAAATATTAAGAACATATTGGTCTTGTGTGTCAGTGAATTCCTTCATTATTATGGAGACGCTTTCACATATATATTTTTTTACCAGACTTCTTTACGTATGTTAATGTATGCACGTGCATTTGGGAATTGTCATTTCTTTTGGAGAGGGATGTTGGCGCTTGCAAAAGCCATATCCTCAGCATTTACGTTCTTAGGCTTACGTGTATTTCTATAGCGAATGAAAATGGCAAATTTGTTCGGAAATTTTCTTAGATAAAATGCCTATTATACCCATATAATGTTGATAACAGACGATGAATAAGTTAAATATGTATGTTGATAATGTCCTTAGGATATGGTAATCGGATATGGTGCATTAGGCTAAAGCGTAGGCTGCTGATGAGAACAATTGTCGGCAAACATTTAATTTGAAGTCAATCCACATGGTTGGGAATTTATTTTTGGGCTAATTGAATAACTACGTTAGATGATCATGGTACGCTCCCCTGACTATTAATTCACAAGTGGTGTGAGATGGCGCTGTATGGGTCTCTTGCTGTCGTTTAATTGAAATGTGGGGTAACCCTGACATTTCAGAACGTCTCCCTTGTAATACTATGGATGGCCGCTTGGTGGTGACCTTCTCTTGTTCAAACTTTTAAAGTCACGTCTGGGGGACAAGACCATTTTCTACATACATCACACATTCACCTATATTGGGCACACGATTTTAATCTCGGATTATTATTGATTATCTCTTATTTTGAAAAGAACGCTAGCTAGCTAGGTGGCTGCGGACTGACAAAGTAACAGTATTCCATCAATGATACCTCTCTGAATAGCGGGCGGGCGGGAGGTGGGGCCGTGGCCCATTTCACTTCCTTAATCCAAGAACTCCATCACAGGGGCACGAAACGGAGGGACGGCGGTGGAAACGTTTCTCAAGTTTTTCCTTATGATATATTTATTTAATTGAAACCACTTTTGGTGACCATGGCTGCTCTTTCAGCCTGGTTTTGGAACGAGAGATTTTGGCTCCCGCATAATGTGACTTGGGCGGACCTTGCAGACCCAGCGCCCGGGGTGGAGTATCCTAAAGCCAGTCACTTGCTCTCTGCTTTACCGCTGGCTTTGGGGATCTTTGCGGTCAGAATACTATTTGAGAGGTACGTACTGTCTGTTTTTTGAACTCATATCATTACATTCATCAACTCTTTCTTGAACATAACACTCGCCCGGCCATGCCAGAGTCTTTGCAGCCACAAATACGACTCGAATATTTAATAATTGAAAGGAAGTGTACTTGGAATTGATTAAGAACCTAAGGTCATTTGGGAGGTTTGCCCACCCTAGCTAGCTAAGCTAACCTGTTGTCTGTCTGGTTGCCTGTCACTTCCTAGTGAGAGCACTGGAGCAGGCCAACTCATTCTAGGTTTCTTCCAACTTATTTATGGAACAATCTTCAAAATGTTATTAAAGTTTATGTATTGGTGCCTCCAGGGTAATTCAGACAGCTGATTGAGGACCTTATTACTGATGAATGTGATGTTCTGGTGCCTCTAGGGGTCATTCAGACAGCTGATTGAGGACCTTATTACTGATGAATGTGATGTTCTGGTGCCTCTAGGGTAATTCAGACAGCTGATTGAGGACCTTATTACTGATGAATGTGATGTTCTGGTGCCTCTAGGGTCAGTCAGACAGCTGGTTGAGGACCTTATTACTGATGAATGTGATGTTCTGGTGCCTCTTGGGTAATTCAGACAGCTGATTGAGGACCTTATTACTGATGAATGTGATGTTCTGGTGCCTCCAGGGTCAGTCAGACAGCTGATTGAGGACCTTATTACTGATGAATGTGATGTTCTGGTGCCTCTAGGGTCAGTCAGACAGCTGGTTGAGGACCTTATTACTGATGAATGTGATGTTCTGGTGCCTCTAGGGTAATTCAGACAGCTGATTGAGGACCTTATTACTGATGAATGTGATGTTCTGGTGCCTCTAGGGTCAGTCAGACAGCTGGTTGAGGACCTTATTACTGATGAATGTGATGTTCTGGTGCCTCTTGGGTAATTCAGACAGCTGATTGAGGACCTTATTACTGATGAATGTGATGTTCTGGTGCCTCCAGGGTCAGTCAGACAGCTGATTGAGGACCTTATTACTGATGAATGTGATGTTCTGGTGCCTCTAGGGTCAGTCAGACAGCTGGTTGAAGACCTTATTACTGATGAATGTGATGTTCTGGTGCCTCTTGGGTAATTCAGACAGCTGATTGAGGACCTTATTACTAATGAATGTGTTTGTTTTTTTCTAATCGTGTTTTTCTTTCTGCATTTTGTATTTATATCGATGTGTGTATTTTCTGTCATTTAGATCTTGCTTTCAGTATGAATCCCTGATCAAATAAAGGTTAAATAAATCAATCAATGCTCACCATCGAAATAGATCAAGTAAGTTCATTATCTCTTTGAAGTAGTAGCTTTGGCAGACACTCAGTGGCTGTACACCAGAACTTGATGACAGTTCTCAGGGCTGGCTATGGCCTGTGTTGTTAGGCAGTTATTACACAGTTAACATTACATAATTCCTCAGTTGTAGTTAGGCTACAGCCCACCCGCAATACACAGGTTGTCTGCAATTCAAATCAGGCCTGTAAATTATAGCTATAAAACTGCTGGAGAGAGTAAACATGTATAACAGACCCTTGTCACTGAGAAAATATAGAAAATGACACAGCGTGGAAACGGTTGCACTTTTGAGAGTTTTAGGGCTTAGTTATGTTGAAATCAAAAGACAAAGTCCTGTGATGATGAAGAGTTAAATTGTAGGCTTTTCATAGTGGCTCTGGACATTGTGGGCATTTCACCACATTGGTCATACTTTTGCCCTTTTTCATAAAGTGTCTCAGAGTAGGAATGATGTTTTAAAATAGGCATACATTTTGAAGATCGTATCAGTCTGGTCTCATAGACTACACGTAACATAGTTAATGTGAATCTGGGAAACTGTTTTGTTACAATAGACAGTAGGTTATCGTAACATATTGTATGAATTGCAATTTGTGACATATCATACAAATTGTATTTTGTAACATATCATACAAAATTAATGTTGGCATCCACAAATGAATACATACCATATGAAATGTAACATATTTTACTAAAGCCAGCAGCATACCACCCTGCATACCACCCTGCAGCATACCACCCTGCAGCATACCACTGCTGGCTTGCTTCTGAAGCTAAGCAGGGTTGGTCCTGGTCAGACTCTGGATGGGAGACCAGATGCTGCTGGAAGTGGTGTTGGAGGGCCAGTAAAAGGCACACTTTTCTCTTGTCTAAAAAATATCCCAATGCCCCAGGGCAGTGGTTGGACACTGCTCTGTGTTTGGGTGCCATCTTTCGGATGGGACGTTAAACGGGTGTCTTGACTCTCTGAGTACATTAAAGATCCCATGGCACTTAGCCTAAGAGTAGGGGTGTTAACCCCGGTGTCCTGGCTAAATTCCCAATCTGGCCCTCAAACCATTCACGGTCACCTAATAATCCCAGTTTACAATTGGCTCATTCATCCCCCTCCTCTCCCCTGTAACTATTCCCCAGGTCGTTGCTGTAAATGAGAATGTGTTCTCAGTCAATTTACCTGGTAAAATAATGGATACATTTTAAAAAATTATAGGGATCCAAATTTACATTTACTATGTTATCTCTACCCCTGAGTCCAGGTTGATTAAATGGGCAGGTGGGACCTGATCCTAGATCACATTTACTCTCAGATGCTAGATACCTCCCCAGATCTTCACAGTGCAAAGGAGATGGGCAGGTCAAGGGCAAAGGCAAAGGGTTTGTTTCTGGATGTAAGTGACCTCTATCCTTCTTCACCTCTCAGGAGAATAAATCAATCAATCAAATAAATAACATTTTATTTGCTGTGAATACAACAGGTTCTTACCATGAAATATTTACTTACAAGCCCTTAACCAACGATGCAGAATTGTTTAAAAAAGTTAATAAAACATCTATTTAAAAAGTAACACAATAAAATAACAAGGCTATATACAGGGGGTACCGGTACCGATTCAATGTGTACAGGTTAGTCGAGGTAATATGTACATGTAGGTAGGGGTAAATTGACTATGCACAGATAATAAACAGTGAGTAGCAGCAGTGTAAAAAAAGGGGTCAATGCAAATAGTCAGAGTAGCCATTTGATTAACTGTTCAGCAGTCTAATGGCTTGGGGGTAGAAGCTGTTCAGGAGCCTTTTAATCCCAGAATTGGCACTCCGGTGCCGTGTGTTGGGTAGCTAATCACCACATTCACTTTGCACATAAACACAGCCAAGAAGAGAATAGACTGTTACGAGTACCAACTATGACATCTGTAGGATGATTATATCTGTAGAAGGATTATACTCCCTCCTATCTGAGATATCTACTGCAGCCCTCATCCTCCACATACAACACCCGTTCTGCCAGTCACATTCTGTTAAAGGTCCCCAAAGCATACACATCCCTGGTTCGCTCCTCTTTTCAGTTCGCTGCAGCTAGCGACTGGAACAAGCTGCAACAAACACTCAAACTGGACAGTTTTATCTCAATCTCTTCATTCAAAGACTCAATCATGGACACTCTTACATGAACACTCTTACTGACAGTTGTGGCTGCTTTGTGTGATGTATTGTTGTCTCTACCTTGTTGCCCTTTGTGCTGTTGTCTGTGCCCAATGATGTTTGTACCATGTTTTGTGCTGCTACCATGTAGTGTTGCTACCATGTTGTTGTTATGTTGTGTTGCTACCATGCTGTGTTGTCATGTGTTGCTGCCTTGCTATGTTGTTGTCTTAGGTCTCTCTTTATGTAGTGTTGTGTTGGCTCTTGTCGTGATGTGTGTTTTGTCCTATATTTATAAACTCAGCAAAAAAAGAAATGTCCCTTTTTTAGGACCCTGTCTTTCAAAGGTCATTCGTAAATATTCAAATAACCTCACAGATCTTCATTGTTCACTATTTCCCATGCTTGTTCAATGACCCATAAACAATTAATGAACATGCACCTGTGGAACTGTCGTTAAGACACTAACAGCTTACAGACTAGAGGTCGACCGATTATGATTTTTCAACACCGATACTGATTATTGGAGGACCAAAAATGCCGATAACGATTAATCGGACGATTTGTATTTATTTATTTGTAATAATGACAATTACAACAATACTGAATGAACACTTATTTTAACTTAATATAATACATCAATAAAATAAATTTAGGCTCAAGTAAATAATGAAACATGTTCAATTTGGTTTAAATAATGCAAAAACAAAGTGTTGGAGAAAGTAAAAGTGCAATATGTGCTATGTAAGAAATCTAACGTTTCAGTTCCTTACAAAGAACATGAGAACATATGAAAGCTGGTGGTTCCTTTTAACATGAGTCTTCAATATTCCCAGGTAAGAAGGTAGGTTATAGTTATTATAGGAATTATAGGACTATTTCCCTCTATAACATTTGTATTTCATTAACCTTTGACTATTGGATGTTCTTATAGGCAGTATTTAGTATTGCCAGTGTAACAGTATAGCTTCCGTACCTCTCCTCGCTCCTCCCTGGGCTCGAACCAGAAACACAACGACAACAGCCACAATCGAAGCAGCATTACCCATGCAGAGCAAGGGGAACAACTACTAGAAGGCTCAGAGCGAGTGACGTTTGAAACGCTATTAGCGCGCTAACTAGCTAGCCATTTCACTTCGGTTACACCAGCCTCATCTCAGGAGTTGATAGGCTTGAAGTCATAAACAGCGCAATGCTTGACGCACAACGAAGAGCTGCTGGCAAAACGCACGAAAGTGCTGTTTAAATGTTTACGCACCTGCTTCTGCCTACCACCGCTCAGTCAGATACTTAGATACTTGTATGCTCAGTCAGATGATATGCAACGCAGGACACGCTAGATAATATCTAGTAATATCATCAACCATGTGTAGTTAACTAATGATTATGATTGATTGTTTTTGATAAGATAAGTTTAATGCTAGCTAGCGACATACCTTGGCTTACTGCATTCGCGTAACAGGCAGTCTCCTTGTGGAGTGCAACGAGATAGAGGCAGGTCGTTATTGCGTTGGACTAGTTAACTGTAAGGTTGCAAGATTGGATCCCCCGAGCTGACAAGGTGAAAATCTGTCGTTCTGCCCCTGAACGAGGCAGTTAACCCACCGTTCCTAGGCCGTCATTGAAAATAAGAATATGTTCTTAACTGACTTGCCTAGTTAAATAAAGTTTTTATTTTATTTTTTAAATCGGCGCCCAAAAATACAGATTTCCGATTGTTATGAAAACTTGAAATCGGCCCTAATTAAACGGCCATTCCGATTAATCGGTCGACCTCTATTACAGACGGTAGGCAATTAAGGTCACAGTTATGAAAACTTAGGACACTAAAGAGGCCTTTCTACTGACTCTGAAAAACACCAAAAGAAAGATGGCCAGGGTCCCTGCTCATCTGCGTGAACGTGCCTTAGACATGCTGCAAGGAGGCATGAGGACTGCAGATGTGGCCAGGGCAATACATTGCAATGTCCGTACTGTGAGACGCCTAAGACAGCGCTACAGGGAGACAGGACAGACAGCTGATCGTCCTCGCAGTGGCAGACCACGTGTAACAACACCTGAACAGGATTGGTACATCTGAACATCACACCTGCGGGGCAGGTACAGGATGGCAACAACAACTGCCCAAGTTACACCAGGAACCCACAATCCCTCCTTCAGTGCTCAGACTGTCCGCAATAGGCTGAGAGAGGCTGGACTGAGGTCTTGTAGGCCTGTTGTAAGGCAGGTCCTCACCAGACATCACCAGCAACAACGTCGCCTATGGGCACAACCCCACCGTCGCTGGACCAAACAGAACTGGCAAAAAGTGCTCTCACATCACGACAAGAGAGACAACACAACACCACATAAAGAGAGACCTAAGACGACAACATAGCATTGCAGCAACACATGACAACACAGCATGGTAGCAACACAACATGACAACAACATGGTAGCAACACAACATGGTAGCATCACAAAACATGGTACAAACATGGTTGGGCACAGACAACAGCAGAAAGGGCTGTGACTCTGGTCTGATCATCCTTTCCTGTTCAGAAGACCATTTGTAGTAGGAGTAACCCTCAGAAGACCATTTGTAGTAGGAGTAACCCTCAGACTGTCCACTTTTCAACCGAGATTACAGGTAGCCTATCAAGGATATACAACCTGCATAAATAAAGTTGACCAAGTCTACACTAAGCAATATCTAATAAAGCTGTTGGGTACCAGATACACAGGACTGCAAACAGAAAAAACACCCACTGTCAGCTCCTAAATGTTTGCCGTCTGACTCTTCACTCAACGAAAGCTACATACTAACATTTTTAACATCTCTATAATAATCTATCATCCCTGAGCCTTCAATGCACATAATACATAAGGATGTAAGCTACATTAAACTTTTGTGTCCAAATCATTGTTCACGCTATATTCGTATAGGGGATTTATGAAGGACAGAGGGCGTAAACTTAACACTAGACTATAAAGCAAACTGAGATTTGAAACCATAGCCTGGCCTATGGTGTAAACACTGATAATGAAACTAGTTTACCCTATGGTGTAAACACTGTTAATTAAACTAGTTTACCCTATGGTGTAAACACTGATAATGAAACTAGTTTACCCTATGGTGTAAACACTGTTAATTAAACTAGTTTACCCTATGGTGTAAACACTGATAATGAAACTAGTTTACCCTATGGTGTAAACACTGATAATGAAACTAGTTTACCCTATGGTGTAAACACTGTTAATTAAACTAGTTTACCCTATGGTGTAAACACTGATAATGAAACTAGTTTACCCTATGGTGTAAACACTGATAATGAAACTAGTTTACCCTATGGTGTAAACACTGATAATGAAACTAGTTTACCCTATGGTGTAAACACTGATAATGAAACTAGTTTACCCTATGATGTAAACACTGATAATGAAACTAGTTTACCCTATGGTGTAAACACTGATAATGAAACTAGTTTACCCTATGGTGTAAACACTGATAATGAAACTAGTTTACCCTATGGTGTAAACACTGATAACTAAACTAGTTTACCCTATGGCCTAAACACTGATAATGAAACTAGTTTACCCTATGGTGTAAACACTGATAATGAAACTAGTTTACATTATGGTGTAAACACTGATAATGAAACTAGTTTACATTATGGTGTAAACACTGATAATGAAACTAGTTTACCCTATGGTCTAAACACTGATAATGAAACTAGTTTACCCTATGGTGTAAACACTGATAACTAAACTAGATTACCCTATGGTGAAAACACTGATAATGAAACTAGTTTACCCTATGGTGTAAACACTGATAATGAAACTAGTTTACATTATGGTGTAAACACTGATAATGAAACTAGTTTACATTATGGTGTAAACACTGATAATGAAACTAGTTTACCCTATGGTGTAAACACTGATAATGAAACTAGTTTACATTATGGTGTAAACACTGATAATGAAACTAGTTTACCCTATGGTGTAAACACTAAACTAGTAAAGAACATTTTGATGAAACAGGAAAGCCCTTGGGTCTGTTCATGTTCTTGCCACGTTACAGATTGTTCAGATAGAAAGGTATAGTGTAGGACAGATATGATCAGGTGATGTCTGTCAGGTTAGTTTAGGGAATCATGCCAGCTCTTTTCATAAAATGTCTATGTGTTGCCATTTTGAACGTTTCATCTCACCGAATAGTGCGTAGTGACCCCTGATCTGGATGGTAGGTATCGTACCTGCCCTCATGGACTAATATTTGTGTTTTAACACTGAGGCGTGTGGCTGTGTTTTAACACTGAGGCGTGGGGCTGTGTTTTAACACTGAGGCGTGGGGCTGTGTTTTAACACTGAGACGTGGGGCTGTGTTTTAACACTGAGACGTGGGGCTGTGTTTTAACACTGAGACGTGGGGCTGTGTTTTAACACTGAGACGTGGGGCTGTGTTTTAACACTGAGACGTGGGGCTGTGTTTTAACACTGAGGCGTGGGGCTGTGTTTTAACACTGAGGCGTGGGGCTGTGTTTTAACACTGAGGCGTGGGGCTGTGTTTTAACACTGAGGCGTGGGGCTGTGTTTTAACACTGAGGCGTGGGGCTGTGTTTTAACACTGAGGCTTGGGGCTGTGTTTTAACACTGAGACGTGGGGCTGTGTTTTAACACTGAGGCGTGGGGCTGTGTTTTAACACTGAGACGTGGGGCTGTGTTTTAACACTGAGGCGTGTGGCTGTGTTTTAACACTGAGGCTTGGGGCTGTGTTTTAACACTGAGACGTGGGGCTGTGTTTTAACACTGAGACGTGGGGCTGTGTTTTAACACTGAGGCGTGGGGCTGTGTTTTAACACTGAGACGTGGGGCTGTGTTTTAACACTGAGACGTGGGGCTGTGTTTTAACACTGAGACGTGGGGCTGTGTTTTAACACTGAGACGTGGGGCTGTGTTTTAACACTGAGGCTTGGGGCTGTGTTTTAACACTGAGACGTGGGGCTGTGTTTTCCCCTCTGACTTATTTTTCACCCCAGTGCAGTGTGGGATGGACAAATTCTTTTTGCTCATATTTTTAATACTTGTGAACCGGAATGACAGGAGGAAGAGGAGGAGGGACAGGGTGAAGAGTATAGGGGCTTGTCTTTTTCTTTCTTCAGTAACTGGTCGGAGTAGTTTCAGAAACAAGATCTGATATTTTTCTCACATTCTAATTAACCACAGGACTCTGGCTGGCAGAATGACTGCCCCACTGGGAGAATAGTGTCATGTTCCACTGCAGAGTATCCCTTCCTTTAGCCTGATCCCAGATCTGTATGTGGTCTAGCCAACATCTTGGTCACTGTGAATTTACAGGTCTGGGTCCAGGCTAACACCCTCCACTGCGACAATGGAATTCTCTACCAGGTTTTGGCAGCTTGCTCTACTCTGTGAGATTCTGGCTTACCCACAGTTAACCTCTGTTGTGGGATTCTGGCTTACCCACAGTTAACCTCTGTTGTGGGATTCTGGCTTACCCACAGTTAACCTCTGTTGTGGGATTCTGGCTTACCCACAGTTAACCTCTGTTGTGGGATTCTGGCTTACCGACAGTTAGGCTAACCTTTTTATTTTGTATTTTATTTGTTACCCCTTTTCGCCCTAATTTCTTGGTATCCAATTGGTAGTTACAGTCTTGTCCCACCACTCCCGAACGGACTCGGGAGAGGCAAAGGTTGAGAGCTGTGCGTTCTCCGAAACACAACCCAGCCAAGTCGCACCGCTTCTTGACACAATGCCCACTTAACCCGGAAGCCAACCGCACCAATGTGTCGGAGGAAACACCATACACCTGGCGACCGTGTCAGTGTGCACTGCGCCCGACCCGCCACAGCGATGGGACAAGGACATCCCTGTCGGCCAAACCCTCCCCTAATCCGGAGAGCGCTGGGCCAATTGTGCACCGCCCCATGGGTCTCCCGGTCGCGGCCGGCTGCGACAGAGCCTGGACTTGAACCAGGATCTCTAGTGGCAATGCAGTGCCTTAGACCACTGTGCTACTCAGGAGGCCTTAGGCTAACTTTTTTATGTAAACTTCTGGTTTACCTACACAGTATGCTAACCAATGCTGGAATGGCTGGGACAAAGGGGTTGTGTGTTGTCTGTCTGTTCTGTTTATGTTGTAGGCTTCTGTTTTTGTCAACTGTGTCTGTCTGACCTTTTAGTCTGTCTGTTTCTTTGTTATGATTTTCTACTATAAACAGTCCAGCTATAAGGACAAAGGACAAGGAATAGTTTACAAACAAATCAATGGTTTATGAAGACGCATCACTTTTACTTAGAGGGTGTGGTCACTATTTTTTAAATGCTCTCTAGACAACAAGATCTCATAGTTTCCCTTCGAAATGTGACGTATTAAGGATGAATGTTTATTTTACCTTTACGTCCCGAAATCAACGTCTATTTCTAGTGACCGGGCTGCTCTAGGCCTATGCTCACTATTATCTTTGGACACACTGAATGAACACTAACAGTTTGTTATCATATTTCACTTTTACATTCCACTCTTCTGTACTCTACTGTATGCAGCATTCTCACTGACAGACAAATGCTGTGCCAAACATTCTATGTATGGCATCCTATTTCATCTCTACTCTCTTTAGTAATCTGGCCTCTTGCCCTGTTGTGGCAGTCCTACTGTCTTTGTCCTTTGGCTGGTGTTGGACAAATATTGATCGATGGACATAAAATCTTTGAAAAATCTTTATCAAACAAGTCATGTAAGACATTGGGAGACGTTGGGAAACATTGGGAGACATTGCATTGTGTGAATATAAGAATAGAAATGAGAATGAAAGCGGTGTGAGAATACAAATGAGAATGAAAGCAGTATGAGAATACAGATGAGAATGAAAGCAGTATGAGAATACAAATGAGAATGAAAGCAGTGTGAGAATACAAATGAGAATGAAAGCAGTATGAGAATGCAAATGAGAATGAAAGCAGTGTGAGAATACAAATGGAGCAGGTTTTCATCAATGATCTCTCTGTACTTTGGTCCGTTCATCTTTCCCTCAATCCTGACTTGTCTCCCAGTTCCTGCCGCTGACAAACGTACCCACAGCATGATACTGCCACCACCATGCTTCACCGTTGGGCTGGTATTGGCCAGGTGATGAGTGGTGCCTGGTTTCCTCCAGATGTGACGCTTGGGATTCAGGCCAAAGAGTTCAGTCTTGGTTTCATCAGAACAGAGATTCTTGTTTCTCATGGTCTGAGTGTCATTAAGGTGCCTTTTGGCAAACTCTAAGCAGGCAGTCATGTGCCTTTCACTGAGTGGCTTCCGTCTGGCTACTCTACCATAAAGGTCTGATTGGTGGAGTGCTGCAGAGATGGTTGACCTTCTGGAAGTTTCTCACATCTCCACAGAGGAACTCTGGTACTCTGTCAGAGTGACCATCGAGTTGTGACAGTCTTGTTCTTTTTAATGTGTTTCTGTGTATTTAATCTCTACTCTCTTTGTCTTTTGGCTGGTGTTGGACAAATATTGTCAAAATATTGACATGATGGATATAACATCTTTTAAAAATGTTTATCAAACAAGACATTGGAATACATTGGGAGAGATTGGGATACATTGGGAGAGATTGGGAGACATTGGGAGAGATTGGGAGACATTGGGAGAGATTGGGAGACATTGGAATACATTGGGAAACATTGGGAGAGATTGGGAGAGATTGGGAGACATTGGGAGACATTGGGAGACATTGGGAGAGATTGGGAGACATTGGGAGACATTGGGAGAGATTGGGAGACATTGGGAGACATTGGGAGACATTGGGAGAGATTGGGAGACATTGGGAGAGATTGCATTGTGTGAATATAAGAATAGAAATGAGAATGAAAGCGGTGTGAGAATTGAAATGATAAGATTTTTAAATTGTGTATTCTGATAAGGCTTCCTTCACTGATAGATAGGTTTATAATGAGTCCATCTGTAAGTGCGATTGTTTGCATTGTGTGTATATATATTGAACAAAAATATTAATTAAAAATGCAGCAATTTCACAATTTTACTGAGTTACAGTTCACATAAGGAAAGCAGAATTTAAATAAATTCATTAGGCCTTAATCTATGGATTTCACATGACTGGGCAGGGGTGCAGCCATGGGTGGGCCTGGGAGGACATTGGCCTACCCACTTGGGAGCCAGGCCCAGCCAATCAGAATGCAGTATTGTGAATACAGTGCAGAAAGTATTCAGACCCCTTGACTTTTTCAACATTTTGTTACCTTACAGCCTTATTCTAAATTTGATTAAATAGTTTTTTCCCCTCATCAATCTACACACAATACCCCATAATGACAAATTAAAAACAGGTTTTTAGAAATGTTTGCTAAAATAAAACCTGATATCACATTTACATAAGTATTCAGACCCTTTACTCAGTACTTTGTTGAAGTACCTTTGGCAACGATTACAGCCTCAAGTCTTCTTGGGTATGACGCTACAAGCTTGGCACCTGTATTTGCAGAGTTTCTCCCATTCTTCCAGTTCTTGTCAGGTTGGAAGGGGGAGCGTCGCTGCACAGCTATTTTCAGAGATGTTCGATCGGGTTCAAGACGGACACTGGCTGGCCCACTCAAGGACATTCAGAGACTTGTCCCGAAACCAGTCTCCCAGTCCCTGCCGCTGAAAAACATACCCACAGCATGATACTGCCACCACCATGCTTCACCGTAAGGATGGTATTGGCCAGGTAATGAGCGGAGCCTGGTTTCCCCCAGACGTGACGCTTGGCATTCAGGCCAAAGAGTTCAATCTTGGTCTGAGAGTCCTTTAGGTGCCTTTTGGCTAACTCCAAGCGGGCTGTCATGTGCCTTTTACTGAGGAGTGGCTTCCATCTGGCCACTCTACCATAAAGGCCTGATTGGTGGAGTGCTGCAGAGATGGTTGTCCTTCTGGAAGGTTCTTCCATCTCCACAGAGGAACTCTGGAGCTCTGTCAGAGTGACCATCGGGTTCTTGTTCACCTCCCTGACCAAGGCCCTTCTCTCCCGATTGCTCAGTTTGGCCGGGCAGCCAGCTCTTGGAAAAGTCTTGGTGGTTCATAACTACTTTCATTTAAGAATGATGGAGGTCACTGTGTTCTTGGGGACCTTCAATGCTGCTGACATTTTTTGGTACCCATCCCCAGATCTGTGCCTCGACACAATCCTGTCTTGGAGCTTCGGCCTCATGGCTTGGTTTTTTCTCTGACATGCACTGTCAACTGTGGGACCTTATATAGACAGGTGTTTGCCTTTTCAAATCATGTACAATCAGTTGAATTTACCACAGGTGGACTTTAGTCAAGTTGTAGAAGCATCTGAAGGATGATTAATGGAAACAGGATGCAACTGAGCTTCATTTGGTGTCTCATAGCAAATGGTCTGAAAACTTACAGTAGGTAAATAAGGTATTTCTGTTTAGTATTTTTTATACATTTGCTAACATTAAAACAAAATGCTTTGTCAATATGGGTTATTGTGTGCAGATTGATTATTGATTGATTGAAATATATATTTTAATTTTAGAATAAGGCTATAACGTAACAAAATGTGAAGAAAGTCAAAGGGGTCTGAATATTTTCTTAATGCCCTGTATACAGCTAATAGCAATAAGATAGAGATCGGCTTTCACTGCTGGTTTTCCTTCAGGTTCATAGCCAGACCATGTGCCTTCCTCTTGCATATCCACGCGTCCTCAGTCCACTGGCGAGCCACACCCAACCCTGTCCTGGAGAAGGTGTTTACATCCATCACAAAGGTATACACACACACACACACACACACACACACACACACACACACACACACACACACACACACACACACACACACACACACACACACACACAAATAAGGTATTAGAGGTGTTTACATCTATCAAAGGTACACTCGCTGTCACACACACAGACACACACAAATAAGGTATTAGATGAGGTTTTTACAGTGTTTACATCCATTTCACATGTGAGCTCGCTTCCACACACACATCACAAAGGTACGCTACCCTCACACACCACACACCCACCCACACTAGATACAAGGAAAATATTGAACTGTTTGTCTGTCAGCTGTCCTTTGTCTCCTTATGTCTCTTGTCACGCATCCATGCAGCGGTCTTACACAATACTAAACTATACTGGTCTCACATGCCTTAGTTCTTCATTTGTTTCTTCCTCCTTCCTGCTCCTCTTACTTTCATCTCTCGCTCGTGTCTAAGTTGTCAAAATTCCAGTAACTTTCCCTAAATTCCAAGGTGGGAATTATTTAATGGAAAACATAGGAATATGGTGAAAATTACCCACATTTTTTTAATCCTAGATGACATGACTCTTGTCTCTAAATTGTCAGTTGTGAAAATAATTTCCTCTTGAAGAACAATAAGTGCTGTCAGTCTCCTAATGCCCCCACCCTCCCACCTGTCCAAATCTCAACCGCCTCACTCTCTGAATCCGTCTCTTCCTCCTTCCTCCTATTCTCCCTCATAAATCATACTCTTATGACCTAGGCCTGTCATCTGATGTAATGTCTTGTGATGTGTTGGTGGGCCAGGAATGCCTTTGTTTTATAGCAAATTTCTGTGTTGAGTTTCCCTTGTTAGTCATACTTTCTCCTATCTCTCTCTCCCTCTTTCTCCCTCTCTATGCCCCATGTTACTCTCTCCCCTTTGTCTCTCTCTCCCTCCCCCTTGTCTCTCTCTCCCTCCACCTTGTCTCTCTCTCACTCCCCCTTGTCTCTCTCTCACTCCCCCTTGTCTCTCTCTCACTCCCCCTTGTCTCTCTCTCCCTCCCCCTTGTCTCTCTCTCCCTCCCCCTTGTCTCTCTCTCCCTCCCCCTTGTCTCTCTCTCACTCCCCCTTGTCTCTCTCTCACTCCCCCTTGTCTCTCTCTCACTCCCCCTTGTCTCTCTGTCCCTCCCCCTTGTCTCTCTCTCACTCCCCCTTGTCTCTCTCTCACTCCCCCTTGTCTCTCTCTCACTCTCCCTTGTCTATCTTGTCTCTCTCTCACTCCCCCTTGTCTCTCTCTCACTCCCCCTTGTCTCTCTCTCCCTCCCCCTTGTCTCTCTCTCACTCCCACAGTGCCCAGACTGGCGACACCTGGATGGGTTATCTAAGCAGCTGGACTGGGATGTGAGGAAGGTTCAGCAATGGTTCAGACACAGACGCAACCAGGACAAACCCAGCGTACTCACCAAGTTCTGTGAGAGCATGTAGGTTATCAAACCCAGCATACTCACCAAGTTCTGTGAGAGCATGTAGGTTATCAAACCCAGCCTACTCACCAAGTTCTGTGAGAGCATGTAGGTTATCAAACCCAGCATACTCACCAAGTTCTGTGAGAGCGTGTTGGTTATCAAACCCAGCATACTCACCAAGTTATGTGAGAGCATGTAGGTTATCCAACCCAGCATACTCACCAAGTTATGTGAGAGCATGTAGGTTATCCAACCCAGCATACTCACCAAGTTATGTGAGAGGATGTAGGTTATCCAACCCAGCATACTCACCAAGTTCTGTGAGAGCATGTAGGTTATCCAACCCAGCATACTCACCAAGTTCTGTGAGAGCATGTAGGTTATCCAACCCAGCATACTCGCCAAGTTATGTGAGAGCATGTAGGTTATCCAACCCAGCATACTCACCAAGTTCTGTGAGAGCATGTAGGTTATCAAACCCAGCATACTCACCAAGTTCTGTGAGAGCGTGTAGGTTATCCAACCCAGCATACTCACCAAGTTCTGTGAGAGCGTGTTGGTTATCAAACCCAGCATACTCACCAAGTTCTGTGAGAGCATGTAGGTTATCAAACCCAGCATACTCACCAAGTTCTGTGAGAGCGTGTAGGTTATCCAACCCAGCATACTCACCAAGTTCTGTGAGAGCGTGTTGGTTATCAAACCCAGCATACTCACCAAGTTCAGTGAGAGCATGTAGGTTATCCAACCCAGCATACTCACCAAGTTCTGTGAGAGCATGTAGGTTATCCAACCCAGCATACTCACCAAGTTCTGTGAAAGCGTGTTGGTTATCAAACCCAGCATACTCACCAAGTTCTGTGAGAGCATGTAGGTTATCCAACCCAGCATACTCACCAAGTTCTGTGAGAGCATGTAGGTTATCAAACCCAGCATACTCACCAAGTTATGTGAGATCATGTAGGTTATCAAACCCAGCATTCTCACCAAGTTCTGTGAGAGCATGTAGGTTATCCAACCCAGCATACTCACCAAGTTCTGTGAGAGCATGTAGGTTATCCAACCCAGCATACTCACCAAGTTCTGTGAGAGCGTGTTGGTTATCAAACCCAGCATACTCACTAAGTTCTGTGAGAGCATGTAGGTTATCAAACCCAGCATACTCACCAAGTTCTGTGAGATCATGTAGGTTATCAAACCCAGCATACTCACCAAGTTCTGTGAGAGCATGTGGGTTATCAAACCCAGCATACTCACCAAGTTCTGTGAGAGCATGTAGGTTATCAAACCCAGCATACTCACCAAGTTCTGTGAGAGCATGTAGGTTATCAAACCCAGCATACTCACCAAGTTATGTGAGAGCATGTAGGTTATTAAACCCAGCATACTCACCAGGTTCTGTGAGAGCATGTAGGTTATCAAACCCAGTACAGCACATGTAGGTTATCCAACCCAGTACAGGACATGTAGGTTATCAAATCAGGTACAGGACATGTAGGTTATCAAACCATGTACAGGACATGTAGGTTATCAATCCCAGTACAGGACATGTAGGTTATCAAACCCAGTACAGAACATGTAGGTTATCAAACCCAGTACAGGACATGTAGGTTATCAAACCCAGTACAGAACATGTATGTTATTAAACCCAGTACATGTAGGTTATCAAACCCAGTACAGGACATGTAGGTTATCAAACCCAGTACAGGACATATAGGTTATCAAACCCAGTACATAACATGTAAGTTATTAAACCAGGTACAGAACATGTAGGGTCATATCATAAGCTATAACATCTAGTCTTGATTTATGGCTCTTATTGACTAATGAGTTTGCCCTTGACCTCTGTGGGATTGTGCACATGTTGTTATGTGGTATGTGTGTGTGTGTGGCGGTCTAATTTGTAAATGAATCTGACTACTGTCATTACTACTGGCTTTGTTCTATCACTGACTACAATACATGATTCATCAGGATGTGTGTAATTATGAAGTGCATGCAAGGTCAGAGGCCGAGACACGCATTATTTTACAGTCTATAGTTCTGTCTGACCCCAGCCCTGTCATGTATTACAGGTGGAGTTTACAGTCTATTGTTCTGTCTGACCCCAGCCCTGTCATGTATTACAGGTGGAGTTTACAGTCTATTGTTCTGTCTGACCCCAGCCCTGTCATGTATTACAGGTGGAGTTTACAGTCTATAGTTCTGTCTGACCCCAGCCCTGTCATGTATTACAGGTGGAGTTTACAGTCTATAGTTCTGTCTGACCCCAGCCCTGTCATGTATTACAGGTGGAGTTAACAGTCTATTGTTCTGTCTGACCCCAGCCCTGTCATGTATTACAGGTGGAGTTTACAGTCTATAGTTCTGTCTGACCCCAGCCCTGTCATGTATTACAGGTGGAGTTTACAGTCTATAGTTCTGTCTGACCCCAGCCCTGTCATGTATTACAGGTGGAGTTTACAGTCTATTGTTCTGTCTGACCCCAGCCCTGTCATGTATTACAGGTGGAGTTTACAGTCTATTGTTCTGTCTGACCCCAGCCCTGTCATGTATTACAGGTGGAGTTTACAGTCTATTGTTCTGTCTGACCCCAGCCCTGTCATGTATTACAGGTGGAGTTTACAGTCTATTGTTCTGTCTGACCCCAGCCCTGTCATGTATTACAGGTGGAGTTTACAGTCTATTGTTCTGTCTGACCCCAGCCCTGTCATGTATTACAGGTGGAGTTTACAGTCTATTGTTCTGTCTGACCCCAGCCCTGTCATGTATTACAGGTGGAGTTTACAGTCTATAGTTCTGTCTGACCCCAGCCCTGTCATGTATTACAGGTGGAGTTTACAGTCTATTGTTCTGTCTGACCCCAGCCCTGTCATGTATTACAGGTGGAGTTTACAGTCTATAGTTCTGTCTGACCCCAGCCCTGTCATGTATTACAGGTGGAGTTTACAGTCTATTGTTCTGTCTGACCCCAGCCCTGTCATGTATTACAGGTGGAGTTTACAGTCTATTGTTCTGTCTGACCCCAGCCCTGTCATGTATTACAGGTGGAGTTTACAGTCTATTGTTCTGTCTGACCCCAGCCCTGTCATGTATTACAGGTGGAGTTTACAGTCTATATTGTTCTGTCTGACCCCAGCCCTGTCATGTATTACAGGTGGAGTTTACAGTCTATTGTTCTGTCTGACCCCAGCCCTGTCATGTATTACAGGTGGAGTTTACAGTCTATTGTTCTGTCTGACCCCAGCCCTGTCATGTATTACAGGTGGAGTTTACAGTCTATTGTTCTGTCTGACCCCAGCCCTGTCATGTATTCACAGGTGGAGTTTACAGTCTATTGTTCTGTCTGACCCCAGCCCTGTCATGTATTCACAGGTGGAGTTTACAGTCTATTGTTCTGTCTGACCCCAGCCCTGTCATGTATTACAGGTGGAGTTTACAGTCTATTGTTCTGTCTGACCCCAGCCCTGTCATGTATTACAGGTGGAGTTTACAGTCTATTGTTCTGTCTGACCCCAGCCCTGTCATGTACTACAGGTGGAGTTTACAGTCTATTGTTCTGTCTGACCCCAGCCCTGTCATGTATTACAGGTGGAGTTTACAGTCTATTGTTCTGTCTGACCCCAGCCCTGTCATGTATTACAGGTGGAGTTTACAGTCTATAGTTCTGTCTGACCCCAGCCCTGTCATGTATTACAGGTGGAGTTTACAGTCTATTGTTCTGTCTGACCCCAGCCCTGTCATGTATTACAGGTGGTCTAGTCTGACCCCAGCCCTGTCATGTATTACAGGTGGAGTTTACAGTCTATTGTTCTGTCTGACCCCAGCCCTGTCATGTATTACAGGTGGAGTTTACAGTCTATTGTTCTGTCTGACCCCAGCCCTGTCATGTATTACAGGTGGAGTTTACAGTCTATTGTTCTGTCTGACCCCAGCCCTGTCATGTATTACAGGTGGAGTTTACAGTCTATTGTTCTGTCTGACCCCAGCCCTGTCATGTATTACAGGTGGAGTTTACAGTCTATTGTTCTGTCTGACCCCAGCCCTGTCATGTATTACAGGTGGAGTTTACAGTCTATTGTTCTGTCTGACCCCAGCCCTGTCATGTATTACAGGTGGAGTTTACAGTCTATTGTTCTGTCTGACCCCAGCCCTGTCATGTATTACAGGTGGAGTTTACAGATTGTTCTGTCTGACCCCAGCCCTTACAGTATTACAGGTGGAGTTTACAGTCTATTGTTCTGTCTGACCCCAGCCCTGTCATGTATTACAGGTGGAGTTTACAGTCTATTGTTCTGTCTGACCCCAGCCCTGTCATGTATTACAGGTGGAGTTTACAGTCTATTGTTCTGTCTGACCCCAGCCCTGTCATGTATTACAGGTGGAGTTTACAGTCTATTGTTCTGTCTGACCCCAGCCCTGTCATGTATTACAGGTGGAGTTTACACAGTTCTGTCTGACCCCAGCCCTGTCATGTATTACAGGTGGAGTTTACAGTATTGTTCTGTCCCAGGTGGAGTTTACAGTCTATTGTTCTGTCTGACCCCAGCCCTGTCAGCAGGTGGAGTTTACAGTCTATTGTTCTGTCTGACCCCAGCCCTGTCATGTATTACAGGTGGAGTTTACAGTCTATTGTTCTGTCTGACCCCAGCCCTGTCATGTATTACAGGTGGAGTTTACAGTCTATTGTTCTGTCTGACCCCAGCCCTGTCATGTATTACAGGTGGAGTTTACAGTCTATTGTTCTGTCTGACCCCAGCCCTGTCATGTATTACAGGTGGAGTTTACAGTCTATTGTTCTGTCTGACCCCAGCCCTGTCATGTATTACAGGTGGAGTTTACAGTCTATTGTTCTGTCTGACCCCAGCCCTGTCATGTATTACAGGTGGAGTTTACAGTCTATTGTTCTGTCTGACCCCAGCCCTGTCATGTATTACAGGTGGAGTTTACAGTCTATAGTTCTGTCTGACCCCAGCCCTGTCATGTATTACAGGTGGAGTTTACAGTCTATAGTTCTGTCTGACCCCAGCCCTGTCATGTATTACAGGTGGAGTTTACAGTCTATTGTTCTGTCTGACCCCAGCCCTGTCATGTATTACAGGTGGAGTTTACAGTCTATAGTTCTGTCTGACCCCAGCCCTGTCATGTATTACAGGTGGAGTTTACAGTCTATTGTTCTGTCTGACCCCAGCCCTGTCATGTATTACAGGTGGAGTTTACAGTCTATTGTTCTGTCTGACCCCAGCCCTGTCATGTATTACAGGTGGAGTTTACAGTCTATAGTTCTGTCTGACCCCAGCCCTGTCATGTATTACAGGTGGAGTTTACAGTCTATAGTTCTGTCTGACCCCAGCCCTGTCATGTATTACAGGTGGAGTTTACAGTCTATAGTTCTGTCTGACCCCAGCCCTGTCATGTATTACAGGTGGAGTTTACAGTCTATTGTTCTGTCTGACCCCAGCCCTGTCATGTATTCACAGGTGGAGGTCTACATTTTATCTGTGCATATTTACCTATGGCATTCGTTTTCTATGGCAGGTGAGATTTGTGGTGATTGTGTGTATATTACATTTTTTCCTATTGATGTAACATTGGTGTACTGAATTGAGACTGACTGTGTTTGTCTGTGTTGTACAGTGCCCATGGATGTGGGATACACACCACTGCTGGTACAACTACCCCTACCAGGTGATGTTATACAGGCTTCCTCTTTATTTGGTTGGATGTATTTTGGAATGATAGAGTACTTCCTAGTAAACCCAGGAGGGTACAAGAAGACAACAGTATGGTATACACGTTCAATAATGTCTTTATCCGTATTAACAAAAACCCTGTCTGTCTTGGTCCCTGTTGGTATCTAACAGGTCCTGACCCCAGGCCTGTACCACTACTATGTGACTGAGCTGGGCTTCTACTGGTCCCTCATGTTCTCTCAGTTTACTGACATCAAACGCAAGGTGAGACGGGCAACAGATGCTGTCTGTTTGATGGGAACGTACACACACACACACAGCGCTACTTGAAAGGGGAGAAAGACTGGCCTCTAGATGTAAAAACAAACTACTAGGTATGCTGAGATATTTATTTCTGTTGTGAAATACAGGTCAGGTGTAGGGATGTCCTTGATTCCACTGGATTAGAGCAGTTTAGTATCGTTATGAAAGGTTTTTTATTTTTATTTTAATTAGGCAAGTCAGTTAAGAACAAATTCTTATTTTCAATGACAGTCTAGGGGTTAACTGCCTGTTCAGGGGCAGAACGACAGATTTGTACCTTGTCAGCTCGGAGGTTTGAACTTGTAATCTTCCGGTTACTAGTCTAACGCTCTAACCACTAGGCTACCCTGCCGCCCCATTATGAAACGTTGCATGGGTTCTGCTCAGAAATGCTGTTAGTTTCAACCTCTAAATGCCTAGTTCCAGCACAGGGGACAGGATTTATAGTTATGTGATATTAGGATAATAATATTCCATCATGGATTCCATGTGGGCAAGAAAATCTGGCCGGGGTTGGATAAGGCTAAAGCTATGTTGGAGTTTGTAAGACTGAGATTAGGATTACAGTGCATTCGGGAAGTATTCAGACCCCTTGACTTTTTCAAAATTTTATGTTACCGCCTTATTCTAAAATAGATTAAAAAAAATGTTTTCCCCTCTTCAATCTACACAGAATACCCCATAATGACATCACAATACCCCATAATGACATCACAATACCCCATAATGACAAAGCAAAAACAGGTTATTAGAAATGTTTGCTAATTTATTCAAAATAAAAAACTGAAATATTACATTTACATAAGTATTCAGACCCTTTACTCAGTACTTTGTTGAAGCCCCTTTGGCAGTGATTACAGCCTTGAGTCTTCTTGGGTATGACGCTACAAGCTTGGCACACCTGTTTTTGGGGAGTTTCTCCCATTCTTCTCTGCAGATCCTCTCAAGCTCTGTCAGGTTGGATGGGAAGCATTGCTGCACAGCTATTTTCAGGTCTCCGGAGATGTTCGATCTGGTTCAGGTCCGGGCTCTGGCTGTGCCACTCAAGGACATTCAGAGACTTGTCCCGAAGCCACTGCGTTGTCTTGGCTGTGTGCTTAGGCTCTTTGTCCTGTTGGAAGGTGAACCTTCTGTATGAACATTCTGTATACTTCTGGCCCTTCTTTGGACAATGTGTTAACAACCCTCCAGGCAAGCTTCAATGCCATACAACTCTCCTTCCGTGGCCTCCAAATGCTCTTAAATACAAGTAAAACTAAATGCATGCTCTTCAACCGATCGCTGCCTGCACCTGCCCGCCTGTCCAACATCACTACTCTGGACGGCTCTGACTTAAAATACGTGGACAACTACAAATACTTAGGTGTCTGGTTAGACTGTAAACTCTCCTTCCAGACCCACATCAAACATCTCCAATCCAAAGTTAAATCTAGAATTGGCTTCCCATTTCGCAACAAAGCATCCTTCACTCATGCTGCCAAACATACCCTTGTAAAACTGACCATCCTACCAATCCTCGACTTCGGCGATGTCATTTACAAAATAGCCTCCAATACCCTACTCAACAAATTGGATGCAGTCTATCACAGTGCAATCCATTTAGTCACCATAGCCCCATATACTACCCACCATTGCAACCTGTACGCTCTCGTTGGCTGGCCCTCGCTTCATACTCGTCGCCAAACCCACTGGCTCCATGTCATCTACAAGACCCTGCTAGGTAAAGTCCCCCCTTATCTCAGCTTGCTGGTTACCATAGCATCACCACCTGTAGCACGCGCTCCAGCAGGTATATCTCTCTGGTCACCCCCAAAACCAATTATTTATTTGGCCGCCTCTCCTTCCAGTTCTCTGCTGCCAATGACTGGAACGAACTACAAAAATCTCTGAAACTGGAAACACTTATCTCCCTCACTAGCTTTAAGCACAAACTTTCAGAGCAGCTCACAGACTACTGCACCTGTACATCTATAATTTAGCCCAAACAACTACCTCTTTCCCTACTGTATTTATTTTATTTATTTATTTATTTAGCTCCTTTGCACCCCATTATTTCTCTCTCTACTTTGCACATTCTTCCACTGCAAATCTACCATTCCAGTGTTTTACTTGCTATATTGTATTTACTTTGCCACCATGGCCTTTTTTTGCCTTTACCTCCCTTATCTCACCTCATTTGCTCACATCGTATATAGACTTGTTTATACTGTATTATTGACTGTATGTTTGTTTTACTCCATGTGTAACTCTGTGTCGTTGTATGTGTCGAACTGCTTTGCTTTATCTTGGCCAGGTCGCAATTGTAAATGAGAACTTGTTCTCAACTTGCCTACCTGGTTAAATAAAGGTGAAATACAAAAAATAAACCTTCGTCCCAGTCTGAGGTGCTGAGCTCTCTGGAGCAGGTTTTCATCAAGAATCTCTCTGTACTTTGCTCCGTTCATCTTTGCCTCGATCCTGACTATTCTCCCAGTCCCTTCTGCTGAAAAACATCCCCACAGCATGATGCTGCCACTACCATGCTTCACCGTAGGGATGGTGCCAGGTTTTCCTGTCACCAGAGAATTTTGTTTCTCAATGTCTGAGAGTCTTTAGGTGTCTTTTGGCAAACTCCAAGCCAACAACCATGTGCCTTTTACTGAAAAGTGGCTTCCGTCTGGCCACTCTACCATAAAGGCCTGATTGCTTTATGGTAGAGTTGTCCTTCTGGAAGGTTCTCCCATCTCCACAGAGGAACTGAAGAGCTCTATCAGAGTGATCATCTGGTTCTTGGTCACCTCTCTGACAAAGGTCCTTCTCCCCTAATTGCTCCGTTTGGTCGGGCGGCCAGCTCTAAAAAGAGTCTTGGTGGTTCCAAACTTCTTCCATTTAAGAATGATGGAGGCAACTGGGTTCTTGGGGACCTTCAATGCTGCTGACATTTTTTGGTACCCTTCACCAGATCTGTGCCTCGACACAATCCCGTCTCGGAGCGCTATGGACAATTCCTTCAACCTCATGGCTTGGTTTTTGCTCTGACATGCACTGTCAATGTGGGGCGTTATATAGACAGGTGTGTGCCTTTCCAAATCATATCCAATCAATATAGTTTACCACAGGTGGACTCCAATCAAGTTGTAGAAACATCTCAAGGATGATCAATGGAAACAGGATGCACCTGAGCTCAATTTCGAGTCTCTTAGCAAAGGGTCTGAATATTTATGTAAATAAGGTATTTCAGATGTATTTATTTTTAACATAAATTTGCAAAACTTTAAATAAATAAAAAACTGTTTACGCTTTGTCATTATGGGGTATTGTGTGTAGATTGCTGAGGATTATTATTTTTTTATCCATTTAAAATAAGGCTGTAAGGGCTATGAATACTTTACAAAGATACTGTAAGACTAAGATTTTTTTCAAAGCACTTTGCTGTCTTGTGAATAGTAGTGGAAGTGAATGTAGGCCCTGTTTTTGGTATGCTGAAGTACAGAAGAATCAGAAAGGAGTTCTAGAACCAGTCTCTTTCTGTTTCTCAGACTTATTGAATTATCTCAAGTCATTATTTGTATTTGATGTGCTCAGGAAGGGAGCAGTTTAACCAGGAAGTGCCAGATAAGTCAAATATGTAGACTGGTAGGATACTGTAAATGCTTCATCATCATCAGGACGTGGAGGGAGTCTTTTAGTCATTGTAGCTGTCAGTTTGTCTGGTCATTGTAGCTGTCACTGGACATGTCCTCAGTGTGACAGAGTCATAGACTGTCTGTTTATTTTAGTGTCGTTGCTTCAAAGTGTTCATCTCTGACCTTGGCTTACAGTGCTCCCTGTCTGTTTCTGTGTCTTACTGCTACTGGAAATAGTAGATCATGTCTTACTGTTACTGTAGAAGAGTAGATCATGTCTTACTGTTACTGTAGAAGAGTAGATCATGTCTTACTGTTACTGTAGAAGAGTAGATAATGTCTTACTGTTACTGTAGAAGAGTAGATCATGTCTTACTGTTACTGTAGAAGAGTAGATCATGTCTTACTGTTACTGTAGAATAGTAGATAATGTCTTACTGTTACTGTAGAAGAGTAGATCATGTCTTACTGTTACTGTAGAAGAGTAGATCATGTCTTACTGTTACTGTAGAAGAGTAGATCATGTATTACGGTTACTGTAGAAGAGTAGATCATGTCTTACTGTAGAAGAGTAGATCATGTCTTACTGTTACTGTAGAAGAGTAGATCATGTCTTACGGTTACTGTAGAAGATTAGGTCATGTCTTACTGTAGAAGAGTAGGTCATGTCTTACTGTAGAAGATTAGATCATGTCTTACTGTAGAAGAGTAGGTCATGTCTTACTGTAAAAGAATAGATAATGTCTTACTGTTACTATAGACGAGTAGATCATGTCTTACTGTAAAAGAGTTGATCATGTCTTACTGTAGAAGAGTAAGTCATGTCTTACTGTAGAAGAGTAGATCATGTCTTACTGTAGAAGAGTAGATCATGTCTTACTGTAGAAGAGTAGATCATGTCTTACTGTAGAAGAGTAGGTTGTGTCTTACTGTAGAAGAGTAGGTCATGTCTTACTGTAGAAGAGTAGGTTGTGTCTTACTGTAAAATAGTAGATCATGTCTTACTGTAGAAGAGTAGGTCGTGTCTTACTGTAAAATAGTAGATCATGTCTTACTGTAGAAGAGTAGGTCATGTCTTACTGTAGAAGAGTAGGTTGTGTCTTACTGTAAAAAAGTAGATCATGTCTTACTGTTACTGTAGAAGAGTAGGTCATGTGCAAGTACACAACTCCTAGTTTTCCATACAAAGGCACAAACACTTGCACACATTGAAAGGAGAGTAGTCTCGAGTTGCCACACTTCCAAGTATCATTTTCCTTCAGTTATTGATTTTCTGATAGATTGTGAGAACCAGACATCGAGGTTCATAAGAGGTAAACTAGGAAGTCAGATTATTTACCAGTTATTATAGGGAGCTCCTATAAATTATTTCTGCCGTTTTAACGCAACATATAAATGTGTATCTGCATCCAATATCTAACAGTATTCCAGAATTTCCCTGTAACATTTCTGTAATGACCCAGTTGCTGTGACAACCTCCTGGTTCGTTATGAACCAGTTGCTGTGACAACCTCCTCCTGGTTCGTTATGACCCAGTTGCTATGGTAACCTCCTGGTTCGTTATGACCCAGTTGCTGTGACAACCTCCTCCTGGTTTGTTAGGACCCAGTTGCTGTGACAACCTCCTCCTGGTTCGTTAGGACCCAGTTGCTGTGACAACCTCCTGGTTCGTTATGACCCATTTGATGTGGTAACCTCCTCCTGGTTCGTTATGACCCAGTTGCTGTGGTAACCTTCTCCTGGTTCGTTATGACCCAGTTGCTGTGACAACCTTCTCCTGGTTTGTTATGACCCCGTTGCTGTGACAACATCCTCCTGGTTCGTTATGACCCAGTTGCTGTGACAACCTCCTCCTGGTTCGTTATGACCCAGTTACTGTGGTAACCTCCTCCTGGTTCGTTATGACCCAGTTGCTGTGGTAACTTCCTCCTGGTTCGTTATGACCCAGTTGATGTGGTAACCTCTTCCTGGTTCGTTAGGACCCAGTTGCTGTGGTAACCTCCTGGTTCGTTATGACCCAGTTGCTGTGGTAACCTCCTCCTGGTTCGTTAGGACCCAGTTGCTGTGGTAACCTCCTCCTGGTTCCTTGTTGAATTGCAGGACTTTCCCATCATGTTCATCCATCACCTAGCAACAGTGAGCCTGATCAGTTTCTCCTACGCTAACAACATGCTACGTGTCGGGAGCCTGGTGATGTGTGTCCATGATGCATCAGACTTCATACTGGAGGTCAGTGGGTATGGACGGACACACACACACACACACACACACACACACACACACACACACACACACACACACACACACACACACACACACACACACACACACACACACGGGCTCAGTTCCAGTGTCCACATTTATAAACTAGCATACTACTTAGATTGAGTTGGCCATGCATTTTCAGTGATATGCTAGTGTAGATACTGGAATGTACATCAGTCTTATTTCTCATGAAGAAGGAACTTCTGGTGTGACATGGAACATTGTCAGACACAGAAACTAGTAGGTACATTCAATTATATCAAGCTTTTTCTACTCCTCTTTTTCAGGCAGCCAAGCTGGCCAACTACGCCAAGTACCAGCGCTTGTGTGACTTCCTGTTTGTTCTGTTTGCAGTAGTCTTCTTCATCACACGGCTCGTCATCTACCCTCTACGGTTAGTGAACCTCTGGTTGTCATCTACCCTCTACGGTTAGTGAACCTCTGGTTGTCATCTACCCTCTACGGTTAGTGAACCTCTATGGTTGTCATCTACCCTCTACGGTTAGTGAACCTCTGGTTGACATCTACCCTCTACGGTTAGTGAACCTCTGGTTGTCATCTACCCTCTACGGTTAGTGAACCTCTATGGTTGTCATCTACCCTCTACGGTTAGTGAACCTCTGGTTGTCATCTACCCTCTACGGTTAGTGAACCTCTGGTTGACATCTACCCTCTACGGTTAGTGAACCTCTATAGTTGTCATCTACCCTCTACGGTTAGTGAACCTCTGGTTGTCATCTACCCTCTACGGTTAGTGAACCTCTGGTTGACATCTACCCTCTACGGTTAGTGAACCTCTATAGTTGTCATCTACCCTCTACGGTTAGTGAACCTCTGGTTGACATCTACCCTCTACGGTTAGTGAACCTCTATAGTTGTCATCTACCCTCTACGGTTAGTGAACCTCTGGTTGACATCTACCCTCTACGGTTAGTGAACCTCTATGGTTGTCATCTACCCTCTACGGTTAGTGAAACTCTATGGTTGTCATCTACCCTCTACGGTTAGTGAACCTCTGGTTGTCATCTACCCTCTACGGTTAGTGAACCTCTGGTTGACATCTACCCTCTACGGTTAGTGAACCTCTATAGTTGTCATCTACCCTCTACGGTTAGTGAACCTCTGGTTGACATCTACCCTCTACGGTTAGTGAACCTCTATAGTTGTCATCTACCCTCTACGGTTAGTGAACCTCTGGTTGACATCTACCCTCTACGGTTAGTGAACCTCTATGGTTGTCATCTACCCTCTACGGTTAGTGAACCTCTGGTTGTCATCTACCCTCTACGGTTAGTGAACCTCTGGTTGTCATCTACCCTCTACGGTTAGTGAACCTCTGGTTGTCATCTACCCTATATGGTTAGTGAACCTCTGGTTGTCATCTACCCTCTACGGTTAGTGAACCTCTGGTTGACATCTACCCTCTATGGTTAGTGAACCTCTGGTTGTCATCTACCCTCTACGGTTAGTGAATCTCTATAGTTGTCATCTACCCTCTACGGTTAGTGAACCTCTATAGTTGTCATCTACCCCCAATGGTTAGTGAACCTCTGGTTGTCATCTACCCTCTACGGTTAGTGAACCTCTGGTTGTCATCTACCCTCTACGGTTAGTGAACCTCTGGTTGTCATCTACCCCCTACGGTTAGTGAACCTCTGGTTGTCATCTACCCTCTACGGTTAGTGAACCTCTGGTTGTCATCTACCCTCTACGGTTAGTGAACCTCTGGTTGTCATCTACCCTCTACGGTTAGTGAACCTCTGGTTGTCATCTACCCTCTACGGTTAGTGAATCTCTATAGTTGTCATCTACCCTCTACGGTTAGTGAACCTCTGGTTGTCATCTACCCTCTACGGTTAGTGAACCTCTGGTCGTCATCTACCCCCTACGGTTAGTGAACCTCTGGTTGTCATCTACCCTCTACGGTTAGTGAACCTCTGGTTGTCATCTACCCTCTACGGTTAGTGAACCTCTGGTTGTCATCTACCCTGTACGGTTAGTGAACCTCTGGTTGTCATCTACCCTCTACGGTTAGTGAACCTCTATGGTTGTCATCTACCCTCTACGGTTAGTGAACCTCTGGTTGTCATCTACCCTCTACGGTTAGTGAACCTCTATGGTTGTCATCTACCCTCTACGGTTAGTGAACCTCTGGTTGACATCTACCCTCTACGGTTAGTGAACCTCTGGTTGACATCTACCCTCTACGGTTAGTGAACCTCTGGTTGACATCTACCCTCTACGGTTAGTGAACCTCTATGGTTGTCATCTACCCTCTACGGTTAGTGAACCTCTGGTTGTCATCTACCCTCTACGGTTAGTGAACCTCTGGTTGTCATCTACCCTCTACGGTTAGTGAACCTCTGGTTGACATCTACCCTCTACGGTTAGTGAACCTCTGGTTGACATCTACCCTCTACGGTTAGTGAACCTCTATGGTTGTCATCTACCCTCTACGGTTAGTGAACCTCTGGTTGACATCTACCCTCTACGGTTAGTGAACCTCTGGTTGTCCTACCCTCTATGGTTAGTGAACCTCTGGTTGTCCTCTACCCTCTACGGTTAGTGAACCTCTGGTTGTCATCTACCCTCTACGGTTAGTGAACCTCTGGTTGTCATCTACCCTCTACGGTTAGTGAACCTCTGGTTGTCATCTACCCTCTACGGTTAGTGAACCTCTATAGTTGTCATCTACCCTCTACGGTTAGTGAACTTCTATGGTTGTCATCTACCCTCTACGGTTAGTGAACCTCTGGTTGTCATCTACCCTCTACGGTTAGTGAAACTCTATGGTTGTCATCTACCCTCTACGGTTAGTGAACCTCTGGTTGTCATCTACCCTCTACGGTTAGTGAACCTCTGGTTGTCATCTACCCTCTACGGTTAGTGAACCTCTGGTTGTCATCTACCCTCTACGGTTAGTGAACCTCTGGTTGTCATCTACCCCCTACGGTTAGTGAACCTCTGGTTGTCATCTACCCTCTACGGTTAGTGAACCTCTGGTTGTCATCTACCCTCTACGGTTAGTGAACCTCTGGTTGTCATCTACCCTCTACGGTTAGTGAACCTCTGGTTGTCATCTACCCTCTATGGTTAGTGAACCTCTGGTTGTCATCTACCCTCTATGGTTAGTGAACCTCTGGTTGTCATCTACCCTCTACGGTTAGTGAACCTCTGGTTGTCATCTACCCTCTACGGTTAGTGAACCTCTGGTTGTCATCTACCCTCTACGGTTAGTGAACCTCTGGTTGTCATCTACCCTCTACGGTTAGTGAACCTCTGGTTGTCATCTACCCTCTACGGTTAGTGAACCTCTATGGTTGTCATCTACCCTCTACGATTAGTGAACCTCTGGTTGTCATCTACCCTCTACGGTTAGTGAACCTCTGGTTGACATCTACCCTCTACGGTTAGTGAACCTCTGGTTGTCATCTACCCTCTACGGTTAGTGAAACTCTATGGTTGTCATCTACCCTCTACGGTTAGTGAACCTCTGGTTGTCATCTACCCTCTACGGTTAGTGAACCTCTGGTTGTCATCTACCCTCTACGGTTAGTGAACCTCTATGGTTGTCATCTACCCTCTACGGTTAGTGAACCTCTGGTTGTCATCTACCCTCTACGGTTAGTGAACCTCTATGGTTGTCATCTACCCTCTACGGTTAGTGAACCTCTGGTTGTCATCTACCCTCTACGGTTAGTGAACCTCTGGTTGACATCTGCCCTCTACGGTTAGTGAACCTCTGGTTGTCATCTACCCTCTACGGTTAGTGAAACTCTATGGTTGTCATCTACCCTCTACGGTTAGTGAACCTCTGGTTGTCATCTACCCTCTACGGTTAGTGAAACTCTATGGTCGTCATCTACCCTCTACGGTTAGTGAACCTCTGGTTGTCATCTACCCTCTACGGTTAGTGAACCTCTGGTTGTCATCTACCCTCTACGGTTAGTGAACCTCTGGTTGTCATCTACCCTCTACGGTTAGTGAACCTCTATGGTTGTCATCTACCCTTTACGGTTAGTGAACCTCTGGTTGTCATCTACCCCCAATGGTTAGTGAACCTCTGGTTGTCATCTACCCCCAATGGTTAGTGAACCTCTGGTTGTCATCTACCCTCTACGGTTAGTGAACCTCTATGGTTGTCATCTACCCTCTACGGTTAGTGAACCTCTGGTTGTCATCTACCCTCTACGGTTAGTGAACCTCTATGGTTGTCATCTACCCTCTAGTATACGTGCAACACTGGGGTGTATCCACTTGGAACCAAACGGAAGTAAATGGGCTGAAACAGGGAGGCGCCTACCTGAATACATCCCAGTTACCATCTACCCTCTATGGTTATCCATCTACCCTCTATGGTTATCCATCTACCCTCTATGGTTATGGTTATCCATCTACCCTCTATGGTTATCCATCTACCCTCTATGGTTATCCATCTACCCTCTATGGTTATGGTTATCCATCTACCCTCTATGGTTATCCATCTACCCTCTATGGTTATCCATCTACCCTCTATGGGTATCCATCTACCATCTATGGTTATCCATCTACCCTCTATGGTTACCCATCTACCCTCTATGGTTACCCATCTACCCTCTATGGTTATCCATCTACCCTCTATGGTTATCCATCTACCCTCTATGGTTATCCATCTACCCTCTATGGTTACCCATCCACCCTCTATGGTTATCCATCTACCCTCTATGGTTATCCATCTACCCTCTATGGTTATCCATCCACCCTCTATGGTTATCCATCTACCCTCTATGGTTATCCATCTACCCTCTATGGTTATCCATCTACCCTCTATGGTTATCCATCTACCCTCTATGGTTACCCATCTACCCTCTATGGTTACCCATCTACCCTCTATGGTTATCCATCTACCCTCTATGGTTATCCATCTACCCTCTATGGTTACCCATCTACCCTCTATGGTTATCCATCTACCCTCTATGGTTACCCATCTACCCTCTATGGTTATCCATCTACCCTCTATGGTTATCCATCTACCCTCTATGGTTATGGTTACCCATCTACCCTCTATGTTTATCCATCTACCCTCTATGGTTACCCATCTACCCTCTATGGTTATCCATCTACCCTCTATGGTTATCCATCTACCCTCTATGGTTATGGTTACCCATCCACCCTCTATGGTTATCCATCTACCCTCTATGGTTATCCATCTACCCTCTATGGTTATCCATCTACCCTCTATGGTTATGGTTACCCATCTACCCTCTATGGTTATCCATCTACCCTCTATGGTTATGGTTACCCATCTACCCTCTATGGTTATCCATCTACCCTCTATGGTTATCCATCTACCCTCTATGGTTATCCATCTACCCTCTATGGTTATGGTTACCCATCCACCCTCTATGGTTATCCATCTACCCTCTATGGTTATCCATCTACCCTCTATGGTTACCCATCTACCCTCTATGGTTACCCATCTACCCTCTATGGTTATCCATCTACCCTCTATGGTTATCCATCTACCCTCTATGGTTACCCATCTACCCTCTATGGTTATCCATCTACCCTCTATGGTTACCCATCTACCCTCTATGGTTATCCATCTACCCTCTATGGTTATCCATCTACCCTCTATGGTTATGGTTACCCATCTACCCTCTATGGTTATCCATCTACCCTCTATGGTTACCCATCTACCCTCTATGGTTATCCATCTACCCTCTATGGTTATCCATCTACCCTCTATGGTTATGGTTACCCATCCACCCTCTATGGTTATCCATCTACCCTCTATGGTTATCCATCTACCCTCTATGGTTACCCATCTACCCTCTATGGTTATCCATCTACCCTCTATGGTTATCCATCTACCCTCTATGGTTATGGTTACCCATCTACCCTCTATGGTTATCCATCTACCCTCTATGGTTATCCATCTACCCTCTATGGTTATGGTTACCCATCCACCCTCTATGGTTATCCATCTACCCTTTATGGTTATCCATCTACCCTCTATGGTTATCCATCTACCCTCTATGGTTATGATTACCCATCTACCCTCTATGGTTACCCAGCTACCCTCTATGGTTATCCATCTACCCTCTATGGTTATGGTTACCCATCTACCCTCTATGGTTATCCATCTACCCTCTATGGTTATCCATCTACCCTCTATGGTTATGGTTACCCATCTACCCTCTATGGTTATCCAACTACCCTCTATGGTTATGGTTACCCATCTACCCTCTATGGTTATCCATCTACCCTCTATGGTTATGGTTACCCATCTACCCTCTATGGTTATCCATCTACCCTCTATGGTTATCCATCTACCCTCTATGGTTATCCATCTACCCTCTATGGTTATCCATCTACCCTCTATGGTTATGGTTATCCATCTACCCTCTATGGTTATGGTTACCCATCTACCCTCTATGGTTATCCATCTACCCTCTATGGTTATGGTTACCCATCTACCCTCTATGGTTATCCATCTACCCTCTATGGTTATGGTTACCCATCTACCCTCTATGGTTATCCATCTACCCTCTATGGTTATGGTTACCCATCTACCCTCTATGGTTACCCATCTACCCTCTATGGTTATCCATCTACCCTCTATGGTTATGGTTACCCATCTACCCTCTATGGTTATCCATCTACCCTCTATGGTTATCCATCTACCCTCTATGGTTATCCATCTACCCTCTATGGTTATCCATCTACCCTCTATGGTTATGGTTATCCATCTACCCTCTATGGTTATCCATCTACCCTCTATGGTTACCCATCTACCCTCTATGGTTATCCATCTACCCTCTATGGTTATCCATCTACCCTCTATGGTTATCCATCTACCCTCTATGGTTATGGTTATCCATCTACCCTCTATGGTTACCCATCTACCCTCTATGGTTATCCATCTACCCTCTATGGTTAGTGCAGCACAGCTTTCTATGGTTATCATCTGCCTTCTATGGTTAGCCTCTGTCTGTCTGCCGGGTCTCCCTTGGGAAACTTCCTGGTTAATGGGACTTCCTGGTTAACTGAAGGTTAAATAACATTCAGCAGAACTATAGTGCATTCGGGAAGAGTATTCAGACCTTTTTTCACATTTAGTTACATTACAGCCTTATTCTAGAATGGATTCAGTTGTTTGTTTTAATCATCAATCTCCACACAATACTCCATAATGACATAGCATAATCATCAATCTCCACACAATACTCCATAATGACATAGCAAAAACAGTTTTGGGGAAATTTTAGCAAATTTATTAAAAACATTTAAAAAACAGAAATATGACATTGGTATAAGTATTCAGACCCTTTACCCAGTACTTTGTTGAAGCACCTTTGGCAGTGATTACAGCCTCAAGTCTTCTTGGGTATGACTCTACAAGCTTGGCACACATGTATTTCAAATCAAATTTTAATGGTCACATACACATGGTTAGCAGATGTTATTGCGAGTGTAGCGAAATGCTTGTTTGGGGAGTTCCTCACATTATTCTCTGCAGATCCTCTCAAGCTCTGTCAGGTTTAATGGGGAGCGTCGCTGCACAGATATTTTCAAATCTCTCCAGAGATGTTTGATCGGGTTAAAGTCCGGGCTCTGGCAGGGCCACTCAAGGACATTCAGAGACTTGTCTTGGCTGTGTGCTTAGGGTTGTTGTCCTGTTGGTGGGTGAACCTTTGCCCCAGTCTGAGGTCCTGAGTGCTCTGGAGCAGGTTTTCATCAAGGATCTCTCTGTACTCCGCTCTGTTCATCTTTCCATCAATCCTGACTAGACTCCCAGTCCCTGCTGCTGAAAAACATCCCCACAGCATGATGCTGCCACCACCATGCTTCACCGTAGGGATGGTGCCAGGTTTCCTCCAGATGTGACGCTTGGCATTCAGGCCAAATAGTTCAATATTGGTTTCATCAGACCAGAGCCAGACCTTATTTCTCATGGTCTGAGAGTCTAGCTGCCTTTTGGCAAACTCCAAGCGGGCTGTCATGTGCCTTTTACTGAGGAGTGGCTTCTGTCTGGCCACTCTACCATAAAGGTCTGATTAGTGGAGTGCTGCAGAGATGGTTGTCCTTCTGGAAGGTTATCCCATCTCCACAGAGGAACTCTGAAGCTCTGTCAGAGTGACCATCGTATTCTTGGTCACCTTCCTGACCAAGGCCCTTCTCCCCTAATTGCTCAGTTTGGCCGGGCGACCAGCTCTAGGAAGATTCTTGGTGGTTCCAAACTTCTTCCATTTAACAATGATGGAGACCACTGTTTTCTTAGGGACCTTCAATGCTGCAGAAATGTTTTGGTACCCTTCCACAGATCTGTGCCTCGACACAATCTTGTCTCTGAGCTCTACAGACAATTCCTTCAACCTCATGGCTTGGTTTTTGCTCTGACATGCACTGTCAACTGTGGGACCTAATATATACAGTTGTGTGCCTTTCCAAATCATGTCCAGGAAGCCTAGCGGTTAGAGAGGCGAGCCAACAACTGAAGGGTTGCCAGTTCAAATCCCAGGTCAAACGGATATAATCTGTCAGGAAGTGAGCTGGCCAGTATGCCAGTGCACATCTCCAAAAACATGTATGTGTGTCATTCGTAGGGGATGGATTAAGTATGGCTGTGTGTGTGTGTGTGTGTGTGTGTGTGTGTGTGTGTGTGTGTGTGTGTGTGTGTGTGTGTGTGTGTGTGTGTGTGTGTGTGTGTGTGTGTGTGTGTATACATCATTCTGTGCACATCTTAATTCATGGTGTGATACTTCCTATGTTCCAGGATCCTGAACACAACATTGTTTGAGAGCTGGGAGATCATTGGTCCATACCCTTCCTGGTGGCTCTTCAACTCCCTACTGCTGGTGCTACAGGTGCTGCACGTCATCTGGTCCTACCTCATAGCCGGGATCGCCTACAAAGCCTTGGTTCGAGGAAAGGTGAGTGGGATGTAGGACTGGTACAGGTTAGATATAGACAGGTGAGTGGGATGTAGGACTGGTACAGGTTAGATGTAGACAGGTGAGTGGGATGTAGGACTGGTACAGGTTAGATGTAGACAGGTGAGTGGGATGTAGGACTGGTACAGGTTAGATGTAGACAGGTGAGTGGGATGTAGGACTGGTGCAGGTTAGATGTAGACAGGTGAGTGGGATGTAGGACTGGTACAGGTTAGATGTAGACAGGTGAGTGGGATGTAGGACTGGTACAGGTTAGATGTAGACAGGTGAGTGGGATGTAGGACTGGTACAGGTTAGATGTAGACGGGTGAGTGAGATGTAGGACTGGTACAGGTTAGATATAGACAGGTGAGTGGGATGTAGGACTGATACAGGTTAGATATAGACAAGTGAGTGGGATATAGGACTGGTACAGGTTAGATATAGACAGGTGAGTGGGATGTAGGACTGGTACAGGTTAGATATAGACAGGTGAGTGGGATGTAGGACTGGTACAAGTTAGATATAGACAGGTGAGTGGGATGTAGGACTGGTACAGATTAGATATAGACAGGTGAGTGTGAGTTTAGAGCCTGTATGAGGTCAGGGCCTGTATGAGGACAGCGTCTCAGATTAGAAGTGCTGATCTAGAATCAGGTCCTTCCTGTTCATATAATCGTATTCATTATGATCTAAAAGACACAGCTCATGCTATATCAGCAATGTTACTGGGAGACTGTTGTGAATACAGGCCCAGACTTTGAGACTGTTGTGAATACAGGCCCAGACTTTGAGACTGTTGTGAATACAGGCCCAGACTTGAGAAACTCAGGAGTGGAAATTTCCTCATGTCAGACTTCAGCTCAGGCTATAGTGAGTAAATAATAACACCTGTTGCATGTTGGAGGCTATGGAAGAACTATGGAATAAAAACAGTTTTTTATCTGTTCATACCTTTTCTTTCTCTTGTTCTCTCTGCAGAGATGGCTATTTTATTTTCTCTCTGGGGTGAGAGAGATCCTCCTATCTTTCCATCTGTCTTTCTCAGCTGAGTCTTCCTCCTCCACTGCTCTTTTCCTTGCTTGCCCTGTCTATCTGATGACTATATAAATATTTTTCTGCTCTCTGCAGTAAGTATTCTATTTATGCCTTCATTTACTTTTCCCCCCAAACAATGTGGTTGTCATCTTTGTGACATTTTGACCTGCAATGGGTTGCATATGAAGAGATCATGTTATTAATTTATGTGTAATTTACCTATTAAAATAAGGTGCATTATTCATTCAACCATGTTTCCAGGATGTCAAGCACGTCGTTCACTTTGAATTGTAACCTTGTATTTCTCTGTCTGTCAGGTGTCTAAGGATGACCGCAGTGACGTGGAGAGCAGCTCGGAGGAGGAGGCTGACACCAACAGAACCAATGACAGGGGGGTTAAAATGGCTTTCTCTCCGAAGGCAGAGAACGGCACCAACGGCCACGCCGTCACCACTAAAAGCTGGCCACAGATACGCACCAGCAGCAGGTGATAGAGGAGCCTGCCGTCTGATTCACACTATAGGGCCAAGCCAGGTCAAATATGTCTGGCGTGGTTACACTGCGCATCCACTATTTGTCGGAACTGTGCTGGAAAGGACAATATCAGAGCCAGTACTGTTCGGGTCGGCCCTATAGTGAGAATTAGGCATATCTGTGCGGCCTTTCCACTACTAGTTCATCCTATCCTAGATTACATCTTGAAGCGCTTTTCCAGCCTCATCCAGTTCCCTGTACGTTTTAACTTAGTTTCTTCATTCATCTAACTCTTAATTAAAATGTATTCTTCAGAACTAACAATGATCGATGACTATGACAGCATACGATGGATGAATAGACACACTACTGTGACCCATAGAATCAAAACTGATGAAATTAAGAGAGAAAAAAAAGTGCATTCCCTGATGTCAAGTGAATGGGTCTGTAGATATTTGCGGTACCTTATGAACATAGAACGTTTGCTTGTATTCCATTTGTTTAATGTGATGCTGCAGTTTGCCTGAGATTCTCTTCTGTCCGTTTTATTGGTCCGGTGGACTTGAGTTACAACTGTGTATTTTAAGAAGTAATTGTTCAGTTACTTTGTTTCCGGTCAGTTCTGTTCACTGTTTCTATCTTATTAATATGAGACCAATGTTTATTGAATGTTAAACGTTTTTTAAATGTCTTTGGTATAAAAAAAAAATGCATATGAATTTAAATGTGAAGAAGCCAACAGAATCCTCTTCAGTGGAGATAATCCATGGATGTGGTGTGTATTAGGGCTAATAATGTGAGTGTTGAGTACAGAGACAAAAATAGATGTTTATTTGTGTAAGATGTTTTTATTCATATTAACGGTTGGTACATAAACTTGAAGATCCCACCACACAAACTATGATTCAGTATGATCTGAGCAAGTTATGATAAGAGACTGATTTGACATTTAGTTTAAGCTGGAAGGAGTCAACCCATTTTTCAGTCAACTCCAGTCCTCTGCCCCTTCTCCTTTAAGCAGACAAATTATGAACTTGACAGTAAATGAAGAGTAGATTCTCCTTTACTCATCTGGGCACACAACTTCCACACCCAAATAGTTATCACATAAAAGTCCCATGGGAGGAACAGAAATGTCCATGATTTTGTGGACAAACTATTCAGTTCCAGTCCTCTATGGCTTGAGGACCTCCACGTCTTGGTTTTCTGCCGCTACCTGCAGCTCTTTTTGCTTGTTCATGTAGCGGTATCCCCGCATGGTGCACAGGTATCCCCCGTAGAGTGTCAACAGCATCATCGAGGCAGAAAACCCCCGGTATCCGAAGTCGGCGAGTCGCTTTGCGGTGGTCAACATGATGATGGTGTTCCTGAGGAAGTTATATCCAGCAACGACAAGCTGTAGTACAACTAAGGGTAGCTACATACATCTCATTGTTTACTCGTGTTTAACAATGTGTTTCACAGATAACAAAATGTCAACATTTCAACAAAAAAAGTATAACATCGGATGTTAGTCAAATTCAGGGTATCTGATGTAATTTAGCTAGGTTAGCTAGCTATCAAGGTTAGCAAGCTTTTATCAACACATTGAATAAAAATTGTGATTTTTTTTTCAAGTTTCAAATTACTGCTATGTAAATTGCATTGTCGCTTACCTTGTAAAATATGACCGTCAGTTTATTGATACCCTTCTCAATGTCAACACACCTGGCTAGCTTAACTTCTTCCGTAACTGAAAACAACGGAGTCTTGTGAGGGTCAAAAGTCGTTCGGTTCTTGAGTAATCAGCAGTGGAAGGAGCGGTATAGAAGTTCTGTAGATTTTTCCTAGGTCGGACGTATTTTGATGCTGCACACGTGGGAATAGCGATGGCCACATGTGGAGCAGAGAGAGAAGTTCTGGATGAAAAAGATGATCCCGGTGCAGCACCATACGGCAATTTTATAAACTATTACACATTTAACCCACCAGAGAACCGTCTAAGCCTCATTCCGACCACACTTATTCAGGATTTGGGGTATGGCAAGGACAGCAGTGAAACCATATTGATGCTGGATGTCGGTTGCAATTCAGGGGTAAGCTAAAGCTAGCCAGCTAACGTTAGCCACATAAAGAGATTTAATCATGTTAGCCATCCTTTACAAACTGATCCACCACCCACACATATTAAGACAACAATCACCGAGTTTCATCATCGGTCTTTGAATACTTTGAGTTAGATGTCTGTCACTAAATCAAATCAAATTTTATTTGTCACATACACATGGTTAGCAGATGTTAATGCGAGTGTAGCGAAATGCTTGTGCTTCTAGTTCCGACAATGCAGTAATAACCAACAAGTAATCTAACTAACAATTCCAAAACTACTGTCTTGTACACAGTGTGAGGGGATAAAGAATATGTACATAAGGATATATGAATGAGTGATGGTACAGAGCAGCATAGGCAGATACAGTAGATTGTATCGAGTACAGTATATACATATGAGATGAGTATGTAAACAAAGTGGCATAGTTAAAGTGGCTAGTGATACATGTATTACATAAGGATACAGTCGATGATATAGAGTACAGTATATACGTATGCATATGAGATGAATAATGTAGGGTAAGTAACATTATATAAGGTAGCATTGTTTAAAGTGGCTAGTGATATATTTACATCATTTCCCATCAATTCCCATTATTAAAGTGGCTGGAGTTGAGTCAGTGTCAGTGTGTTGGCAGCAGCCACTCAATGTTAGTGGTGGCTGTTTAACAGTCTGATAGCCTTGAGATAGAAGCTGTTTTTCAGTCTCTCGGTCCCAGCTTTGATGCACCTGTACTGACCTCGCCTTCTGGATGATAGCGGGGTGAACAGGCAGTGGCTCGGGTGGTTGATGTCCTTGATGATCTTTATGGCCTTCCTGTGACATCGGGTGGTGTAGGTGTCCTGGAGGGCAGGTAGTTTGCCCCCGGTGATGCGTTGTGCAGACCTCACTACCCTCTGGAGAGCCTTACGGTTGAGGGCGGAGCAGTTGCCGTACCAGGCGGTGATACAGCCCGCCAGGATGCTCTCGATTGTGCATCTGTAGAAGTTTGTGAGTGCTTTTGGTGACAAGCCGAATTTCTTCAGCCTCCTGAGGTTGAAGAGGCGCTGCTGCGCCTTCTTCACAATGCTGTCTGTGTGAGTGGACCAATTCAGTTTGTCACTAATGAAGTATTGTCTCATCTATCCATGTGTAATATATAACAGGACCTGACAGTGGCATTGTACAGACACCTTCAACAGAGAGTCTTGTCTGAAGACTCTACAACACCACCCGACACTGATCTCCAACTCCTCGGCTTCGACCTGGACGAAACCCTGATCCTCCGGGCCCAACAGACCAACCCTTTCCCCCAGAGCATCTCTTTCATTCCCTTAGACATCACTGAGGATGTTGCTAGCCAGACCCAGCTACAGGACTACCTGAGACAACATGGCGGCTTCCGCTTCCACCTCTCCCTGTGCCTGGCTGTTACCATGTGGGTCCACCTGAACCACGGAGACACTGCCCTGCTGGGGCTCCTCTCCCGGCTGGCCTCCGTCAGCCAACATCTCCTCCTGGAGGCCCAGCCCTGGAAGTGCTACCGTTCAGCTGCCCGGAGGCTGAGGAAGCTAGGGCGGTCTGACTTTGACCACTTCAAGGAGTTAAAGATCAGAGGAGATGTGGCAGAACAAGCCAGGGAACACTTAGAGAAACACTGTGGGATGGCACTGATGCAGTGTTTCGGTAGTACCAGCTGGGATCGTAGACTGCTCCTCTTTAGGAGAAGAGAGACGGTTGACCTACATTTATCCCAGTAGATAAAATGACTGGACTTGTAGTATATGTTATGATGATTGTCTTAAAGGAGTAATCTGAAAACATTTGAAAATTGTCTTCCTTGACAATGAAGTGACAAGGTCCTAAGGAAATATGTACGTGCAGTGAAGGAACTCCAGATTCTGATCTTTAAGTGCAGTGAAGGACCAGTATGTTGTTTGCACACTAGGAGGCAATAATACTCTGTTACTACTTGTATTACCACCATACCTAGTCTATGCTTTCAGCTATGCATTTAACTTACCTTCCTCGATTTTCTTATTAATAGCGTATATGTTCTGGCAAACAATTATGAATGAACTGTGTGTGTGTGTGTGTATGAGAAATGAATTTAATATTTTATTTTTGGGGATGTTTAAAAATAAGAATGAATAAAGCCCATGAATTTACTACGCCAACGAATCATATCTCTTCAAAGAACACGCCCCCCTTTCTTCAGAGACCTCTCTCTCAAAGTTCATATTAAATGAATAGACAAGAAGCAGGTGGTGTCCCATTAGTTTTGATCTCATGACAACCATTCTCTCACTGCCTGAGGATGAAGCTTTTTGTACTTACATTATAGGCCTTGAGTACTCTCTTGTTCTTTATTTAAAAACTTCTACACCATCCCATGTGTTACAGCAAGTAACAAGAGCTTTGTTTAAAAATAAACGTAACATTTTACATTAACATGAAATGACCAGTTGAAACTGCAAGTTTGTTCTTTCTGTAATGAAGATACAAAGACAAGTTTGTATCCATCTAGCTACAAACAACTATTAGATCTTGAATCATGATCTTATGGTATACTCTCCATTCACATAAACAAAAGAAGCAATACATGTGATATAAAGTCTGATATACCGGTAATGGTTCTTCATCCCAAGCCAGAAGGATCTGAGGGCTCCTCAGTGAGAGCTGAATCTGGAGCTTCCTCTTTGTTCAATCGTTTTAATCAGCAGCTTGGGTGTTGAGCTGAAGCTGCTGTGGTATTTGTTACTGCTATTAGAACCTGGACAGAACACACCAGTCTAATGGTTAGAGCATAGAATTAGGAATTAGAATGCTAGGATGGACATGAACCTTCTTATGACGGTATAAACATAAGGGAGTTGGTCAACCATAGTTTGCTACTACTTTGTTTTGATTAGCTAGCCAGTCAGTTTTGGAGGAATGATTACATACATTTTTTCAAATTAACTGCCAACAATACAGTCAATCCACGACATTCACTGGCTGAAATCAGTTGATGATAGGACTTACAGAAGTTGTCAATGCAACGGGAACGTTTTCATTTTTTATTTAACCTTTATTTAACTAGGCAAGTCAGTTAAGAACAAATTCTTATTTACAATGATGGACTAAAAGTACGAATACTGTATCATAATAGCACTCACAGTTTTCCACGAAAACAAACATTTAGTTTGATGGTCTGTTTACATATGTTTTAGAGGCTTTTTATACAGAACATTTGTTTATAACCTCTATAGACTGTATTTATAGTTAAAGTGCATTTGGAAAGTATTCAGACACCTTGACTTTTTACACATTTTGTTACATTACAGCCTTATTCTAAAATGTCTTTAAAAAAAGATTCCCTCAATCTCCACACAATACCCCATAATGACATCACAATACCCCATAATGACATCACAATACCCCATAACGACAAAGCAAAAATGGCTTTTTAGAAAATTCTGCAAAAAAATAAAGAAATAAAACGAATGAAAATATTACATTTACATAAGTATTCAGACCCTTTACTCAGTACTTTGTTGAAGCACCTTTTGGCAGTGATTACAGCTTCTAGTCTTCTTGGGTATGACGCTACAAGCTTGGCACACCTGTATTTAGGAAGTTTCACCCATTGTTCTCTGCAGATCCTCTCAAGCTCTGTCAGGTTGGATGGGGAGCGTCACTGCACAGCTATTTCCCAGTCTCTCCAGGGATGTTCCACCGGGCTCTGGCTGTGCCACTCAAGGACAAACAGAGACCTGTCCTGAAACCAGTCCTGCGTTGTCTTGGCCTGTGTGCTTAGTGCCATTGTCCTGTTGGAAGGTGAACCTTCGCCCCAGTCTGAGGTCCTAAGCACTCTGGAGCAGGCTTTCATCACGGTTCTCTCTGCACTTTGCTCCGTTCATCTTTCCATCGATCCTGACTAGTCTTCCAGTCCCTGCCGCTGAAAAACATCCCCACACCGTGCTGCCACCACCGTGCTTCAGTAGGGATGGTGCCAGGTTTTCTCCAGATGTGACGCTTGGCATTCAGGCCAAATAGTTCAATATTGGTTTCATCAGACCAGAGAATCTTGTTTCTCATGGTCTGAGAGTCCTTTAGGTGCCTTTTGGCAAACTCCAAGCGGGCTGTCATTTTACTGAGGAGTGGCTTCCGTCTGACCTCTCTACCATAAAGGCCTGATTGGTGGAGTGCTGCAGAGAGCCTGACTAACCATTGTCTGTATGTAGCCTCGCTACTTCTATAGCCTCTCTACTGTATATAGCCTGTCTTTTTACTATTGTTTTATTTCTTTACCTACCTATTGTTCACCTAATATCTTTTTTTGCACTATTGGTTAGAGCCTGTAAGTAAGCATTTCACTGTTGTATTCAGCGCATGTGACAAATCAACTTTGATTTGATTTCATTTGACAATTGTCCTTCTGGAAGGTTCTCCCATCTCTGCAGAGGAACTCTGGAGCTCTGTCAGAGTGACCATTATTTTGTTGGTCACAGCTCTAGGAAGTCTTGGTGGTTCATAGCTACTTCCATTTAAGAGTGATGGAGGCCACTGTGTTCTTGGGGACCTTCAATGCTGCAGAAATGTTTTGTTACCCTTCCCCAGATCTGTGCCTCAACACAATCCTGTGTCGGAGCTCTACGGACAATTCCTTTGACCTCATGGTTTATTTTTTACTCTGACATTCTCTGTCAACTGTGGGGCCTTATATAGACAGCTGTGTGCCTTTTGAAATCATGTCCAGTCAATTTAATTTACCACAGATGGACTCCCAAGTTGTAGAAACAACTCAAGCAGGATGCACCTGAGCTCAATTTCGAGTCTCATAGCATAGGATCTGAATACTTATGTAAATAAGGTATTTCTGTTTTAAATTTTAATACATTTACAAAAAAAATAATCTAAAAACATGTTTTCATTTTGTCATTATGGGGTATTGTGTGTAGATTGATGAGGGAAAACACTATTTAATACATTTTAGAATAAGGCTGTAACGTAACAAAACCTGGAAAAACTCCAAGTGGTCGGAATACTTTCCGAATGCACTGTATATGACAATAGTTTAGGTTGACAATGATTCTATTACACAATTGCTGATATATAATCTATATTGGCTGCCATTTTTAATCTATTCTGGAACTTGGTCTCTATGGGTTGGAGCCTAAACATAAATGCTCTTGTGTTAAAAAAAAAAAAACTGAATTTTGTATGATTCTAGTCAGTGGATGATAACATTAAATAGAGTACATTTTCGGATGTATTTTTTCAGTAGTACATAGGCTACTTACTGTAGCTGGACACCGACTGGATATTGACAATAGATTGATGTCCAATCCTAGAAGAAAAATAAATAGTGCCGCTTCAGTTTCTGAATTACCTTTAAAACATTGCCCAGTCCTTGTTAAGAACCTCAACTTATAGAAAATGGTCATACTGTATCATGTCCCAGGTTTACCTGTCCTCTCCCTCCATGCCTGTCCTCCTCTCCCTACTTATCTGTCCTCTTCTCCCTCCATACCTGTCCTCCTCTCCCACCATACCTGTCCTCCTCCCCTCCATACCTGTCCTCTCCCTCCATACCTGTCCTCCTCCCCTCCATACCTGTCCTCCTCTCCCTCCATACCTGTCCTCCTCTACCCTCCATACCTGTCCTCCTCTCCCTCCATACTGTACCTGTCCTCCTCTCCCTCCATACCTGTCATCCTCTCCCTCCATACCTGTCCTCCTGTCCTCCTCTCCCTCCATACCTGTCCTCCTCTCCTTCCATACCTGTCCTCCTCTCCCTCCATACCTGTCCTCCTCTCCCTCCATGCCCGTCCTCCTCTCCCTCCATACCTGTCCTCCTGTCCTCCTCTCCCTCCATACCTGTCCTCCTCTCCCTCCATACCTGTCCTCCTCTCCCTCCATGCCCGTCCTCCTCTCCCTCCATACCTGTCCCCCTGTCCTCCCTCCATTCCTGTCCTCTCCCTCCATACCTGTCCCCCCCTCCATACCTGCTCTCCTCTCCCTCCAGTAGTTTTCTGTAGGTGGCTATCTCTATGTCCAGGGCCAGCTTGATGTTCATCAGGTCTTGGTACTCTCTGAGCTGCCTGACCATGTCTTGCTTGGCCCTCTGCAGAGCATCCTCCAGATCTCTCATCTTGGACTTGGCCTCCTTCACAGCCAGCTCCCCACGGCCCTCAGCATCAGCGATCTGGTTCTCCAGGTTGGCACGCTACGGGAGAGATAGGTATAGTTAGGGTTAGGTTAGAGACTTAGCCTCCTTCACAGCCAGCTCCCCACGGCCCTCAGCATCAGCGATCTGGTTCTCCAGGTTGGCACGCTACGGGAGAGATAGGTATAGTTAGGGTTAGGTTAGAGACTTAGCCTCCTTCACAGCCAGCTCCCCACGGCCCTCAGCATCAGCGATCTGGTTCTCCAGGTTGGCACGCTACGGGAGAGATAGGTATAGTTAGGGTTAGGTTAGAGACTTGGCCTCCTTCACAGCCAGCTCCCCACGGCCCTCAGCATCAGCGATCTGGTTCTCCAGGTTGGCACGCTACGGGAGAGATAGGTATAGTTAGGGTTAGGTTAGATACTTGGCCTCCTTCACAGCCAGCTCCCCACGGCCCTCAGCATCAGCGATCTGGTTCTCCAGGTTGGCACGCTACGGGAGAGATAGGTATAGTTAGGGTTAGGTTAGAGACTTAGCCTCCTTCACAGCCAGCTCCCCATGGCCCTCAGCATCAGCGATCTGGTTCTCCAGATTGATACGCTACGGGACATCAACACCAGGGTTAAGGTTGCATCGATTTCATGGCATTTGCTTGCGTCACACCAAGTGGCACTTGTTTGATATTACTGTGCCTCAAAGCAGTTAAACTATATAGCATTATATAATAAGTGAACTACCTGTTGTTTGACAGCCTCTATCTCACTCTGCAGACGGACGATCAAACGGTTAATTTCGGCTATCTCTCCCTTGGTATTCCTCAGCTCGTCTCCATACTGCGTGGCCTGGATGGCAATCTGGTCCAACTGAGATTTAAACACAACATGCATTACGTAAAGGCCCCGAATCAGACGGACTGCTGGTCTAGGATCAGGTTGAAATAATGTTATTCACTATTATCTAAAAGGCTAAAACTGATCCTAGATCAGCACTCCAACTCTGAGAGGCACAGAGTTCTCTTGGACCTTTTACACACTATCTACCAAAGCACACTTTTTGGCCTGATATTATCCATTAACATTGTCCTTCCAGCCTGGTTCCAGCTGCTATGGTAGATGTGTAACCAGGCCAGAGCAGTACGGCTTGGCTCAAAATGTGTGAAATGGGTATTGATTTCCATGTAGTAAAACACAATCCCTCTTATCCACTTCAATCCAACAAAATCCCTCTTATCCACTTCAATCCAACAAAATCCCTCTTATCCACTTCAATCCAACAAAATCCCTCTTATCCACTTCAATCTCCAACAAAATCCCTCTTATCCACTTCAATCCAACAAAATCCCTGTTATCCACTTCAATCCAACAAAATCCCTTTTATCCACTTCAATCCAACAAAATCCCTCTTATCCACTTCAATCCAACAAAATCCCTCTTGTCCACTTCAATCCAACAAAATCCCTCTTATCCACTTCAATCCAACAAAATCCCTCTTATCCACTTCAATCCAACAAAATCCCTCTTATCCACTTCAATCCAACAAAATCCCTCTTATCTACTTCAATCCAACAAAATCCCTCTTATCCACTTCAATCCAACAAAATCCCTCTTATCCACTTCAATCCAACAAAATCCCTCTTGTCCACTTCAATCCAACAAAATCCCTCTTATCCACTTCAATCCAACAAAATCCCTCTTATCCACTTCAATCCAACAAAATCCCTGTTATCCACTTCAATCCAACAAAATCCCTCTTAACCACTTCAATCCAACAAAATCCCTCTTATCCACTTCAATCCAACAAAATCCCTCTTAACCACTTCAATCCAACAAAATCCCTCTTATCCACTTCAATCCAACAAAATCCCTCTTATCCACTTCAATCCTATAATAGCCAACTGTTGTTCACCTTAGACTTGTACCACATCTCAGCCTCCTCTCGGCTCTTTACAGCGATGTCCTCATACTGAGCCTTGACGTCAGCCACTATCTGGTCCATGTTGAGGTCCCGACTGTTGTCTATCTGTACCACCACAGAGGTGTCCCTGATACTGGCTTGCAGCTCACGCAGCTCCTGGATGTACGAAGAGGTGAACAAACAAACAAACAAACACTCCAAAAGGATCTTACTGTAACTTGAATTGTTTTGTATGTGATCATTACAGTATTTGAACTCACAACCTTGACATTGATAGCCACTCACTCTCACCAACTGCCTGAACCATACAGGACATACATGTGTGGATTGCAGTTTCTTGGTAATACAGTTATGATCATACCTCTTCATAGATGAACCTGAGGAAGTTGATCTCATCAGTCAGCGCTCCCACCTTGTCTCCCAGGTCTGCCTTCACCATGTGTGCCGAGTCCACATCCTGATAGGACAACATACTATAGTTACCCTCTCTAGTCCCTTCTACTACTACTGTTTTGTAAAAACCTAATACCTTGAAAGAACAACAGTAGGCCACCAAGTACCTTGTCCAAACATACCAGGTGCAATGTATTGAAGACTGAGTGTTTCTTTGCAAGACAACTAGTTAGGTTGATGTCAAAATTGATTTTGACATGGTGATTTGATATTTTCTCTGTCTCCCCTATACACCTCAGGTCCAGGTCCTTCATTTTTGTTTTCAGTGGTGAAATTATACCTTACAAGCGTATGGTTTTTTAATCTCGCAGAATATGGGGCAGGTTTGCTCATACTAGCTATTGTTGTCTCTGTCTCTCTGGGCCTTTTCATTTGCAGTGTTTGTCTGACTTAACCTCACTCTCATGGTACAGCACTGTATCACTGAATACAACATTAAGTTGATGTCATAGTATGGTATTGTGTCCATAAAGTAATCCAAAAGCATCAATGTTATACTTCTGAGACCATTAAAACACAATTCCGGTATCACTGGGGAAATGTGACGCTCTCACCTTTTTCAGATTCACAAATTCGTTCTCCATATTTTGTCTCTTGTTGATCTCGTCTTCGTATCTAGGTAAAAACAGAATGACAAGAGACTGACTTTGGTCCAAAAGTATCTGGCTTTGATCATCTTCGAGTCACACTTTGTTATTGGTCAGTGTTAAAATGACACCAGATTATATGTTAGTCATAATCTGGGCCAGGAGTTTCTCCATGAACCCGCAGACTAAACCCCTCTCGCTGGCAGCTCTTCCCCCTAGTCATTGTCAGAAAAAAGAGAACAAAAGAGAACTCAACCAACATTCCTGGCAATAACTAGGTGTCCCTACTTGTGTTTGAAGTCATCCACCAGACATTGCATCTTCCTCAGCTCTCCATCCAGACAGACACAGATAGATAGATAGATAGATAGATAGATAGATAGATAGATAGATAGATAGATAGATAGATAGATAGATAGATAGATAGATAGACAGGCCGACAGACAAATCAAATCAAAGTTTATTTGTCACGTGCGCCAAATACAACAGGTAGCGAGGCTACGTACAGACACTGGTTAGTCAGGCTGATTGAGGTAGTATGTACATGTAGATTAGTTAAAGTGAGTATGCATATATGATGAACAGAGAGTAGCAGTAGCGTAAAAGAGGGGTTGGCGGGTGGTGGGACCCAATGCAGATAGCCCGGTTAGCCAATGTGCGGGAGCACTGGTTGGTCGGGCCAATTGAGGTAGTATGTACATGAATGTATAGTTAAAGTGACTATGCATATATGATGAACAGAGTGTAGCAGCAGCGTAAAAGGGGGTGGGCGGTTGGGGGGGGCACACAATGCAGATAGTCCGGGTAGCCATTTGACTACCTGTTCAGGAGTCTTATGGCTTGGGGGTAAATACTGTTGAGAAGCCTTTTTGTCCTAGACTTGGCACTCCGCTACCGCTTGCCATGCGGTAGTAGAGAGAGCAGGCTATGACTGGGGTGGCAGGGGTCTTTTTTACAATTTTCAGGGGGAATAGGCTTTGTCGTGCCCTCTTCACCACTGTCTTGGTGTATTTGGACCATTCTATTTTGTTGTTGATGTGGACACCAAGGAACTTGAAGCTCTCAACCTGCTCCACTACAGCCCCGTCGATGAGAATGGGGGTGTGCCCGGTCCTCCTTTCCTGTAGTCCACAATCATCTCCTTAGTCTTGGTTATGTTGAGGGAAAGGTTGTTATTCTGGCACCACCCGGCTAGGTCTCTGACCTCCTCCCTATAGGCTGTCTCATCGTTGTCGGTGATCAGGCCTACCACGGTTGTGTCGTCTGCAAACCTAATGATGGTGTTGGAGTTGTGCCTGGCCATGCAGTCATGGGTGAACAGGGAGTACAGGAGGGGACTGAGCACACACCCCTGTGGAGCTTCAGTGTTGAGGATCAGCGTGGCAGATGTGTTGTTACCTACCCTCACCACCTGGGGGTGGCCCATCAGGAAGTCCAGGATCCAGTTGCAGAGGGAGGTGTTTAGTCCCAGGATCCTTAGCTTAGTGATGAGCTCTGAGGGTACTATGGTGATGAACGCTGAGCTGTAGTCAATGAATAGCATTCTCACATAGGTGTTCCTTTTGTCCAGGTGGGAAAGGGCAGTGTGGAGTGCAATAGAGATTGCATCATCTGTGGATCTGTTTGGGCAGTATGCAAATTGGAGTGGGTCTAGGGTTTCTGGGATAATGGTGTTGATGTGAGCCATTACCAACCTTTCAAAGCACTTCATGGCTTTCAACCTTTCAACCTTTCAACCTTCATCTCTCCTGAGCCGGGAGTGGTGATGTGGTGTATTCCTCAATGTCATCGTAAGAATTCCGGAACATGTTCCAGTCTGTGATAGCAAAACAGTCCTGTAGTTTAGCATCTGCTTCATCTGATCACTTTTTTATAGACCGAGTCACTGGTGTTTCCTGCTTTAATTTTTGCTTGTAAGCAGGAATCTTGAGGATAGAGTTGTGGTCGGATTTACCAAATGGAGGGCGAGGCAGAGCTTTGTACGTGTCTCTGTGTGTGGAGTACAGGTGATCTAGAATTTTTTTTCCTCTGGTTGCACATGTGACATGTAGATATGAATTTGGTTGAACTGATTTAAGTTTCCCTGCATTAAAGTCTCCAGCCACTAGGAGCGCCGCCTCTGGGTGAGTGGTTTCCTGTTTGCTTATTTCCTTATACAGTGAGGTCTTAGTGCCAGCATCTGTCTGTGGTGGTAAATAAAGAGCCACAAAAAGTATAGCTGAAAACTCTCTAGGCAAGTAGTGTGGCCTGCAATTTATCACAATATACTCTACTTCAGGCGAGCAAAACAGACAGACAGACAGACAGACAGACAGACAGACAGACAGACAGATAGATAGATAGATAGATAGATAGATAGATAGATAGATAGATAGATAGATAGATAGATACAGACTCCTACTTCTGTTTGAAGTCCTCCACCAGACCTTGCATGTTCCTCAGCTCTCCATCCAGCTTGGTATTGTCGTTGTTCACCAGGTCCATCTGGCGGCGGAGGTTGGCCATGTAGGCCTCGAACAGAGGCTCGATGTTGGAGCGGCCCATCTGGTTACCGTGCAGCAGATCAAACTTAGTCTCTAACATCTTGTTCTGCTGCTCCAGGAAACGCACCTAAAGGGGGAAAAGAGACTCAGAAACCCAGCCTAAAACCCCAAACAGCAAGCAATGCAGGTGTAGAAGCACGGTGGCTAGGAAAAACTCCCTAGAAAGGCCAAAACCTAGGAAGACTGGGGACAGCAAGGACTCATCATGTCAGGTAGTCCTGAGGCATGGTCCTAGGGCTCAGGTCCTCAGAGAGAGAGAAAGAAAGAGAGAAAGAGAGAATTAGAGAGAGCACACTTAAATTCACACAGGACACCGAATAGGACAGGAGAAGTACTCCAGATATAACAAACTGACCCTAGCCCCCCGACACATAAACTACTGCAGCATAAATACTGGAGGCTGAGACAGGAGGGGTCAGGAGACACTGTGGCCCCATCCGAGGACACCCCCAGACAGGGCCAAACAGGAAGGATATAACCCCACCCACTTTGCCAAAGCACAGCCCCCACACCACTAGAGGGATATCTTCAACCACCAACTCACCATCCTGAGACAAGGCTGAGTATAGCCCACAAAGATCTCCGCCACGGCACAACCCAATAACAGTGGATACTCTATAGATAACAGTGGATACTCTATAGATAACAGTGGATACTCTATAGATAACAGTGGATACTCTATAGATAACAGTGGATACTACCTAGATAACAGTGGATACTCCCTAGATAACAGTAGATACTCCATAGATAACAGTGGATACTCCATAGATAACAGTGAATACTCCATAGATAACAGTAGATACTCCCTAGATAACAGTGGATACTCCATAGATAACAGTAGATACTCTATAGATAACAGTGGATACTCTATAGATAACAGTGGATACTCTATAGATAACAGTAGATACACCCTAGATAACAGTAGATACTCTATAGATAACAGTGGATACTCTATAGATAACAGTGGATACTCTATAGATAACAGTGGATACTCTATTGAATTATTTTTTATTTCACCTTTATTTAACCAGGTAAGCTAGTTGAGAACAAGTTCTCATTTACAACTGCGACCTGGCCAAGATAAAGCAAAGCAGTGCGACACAAACAACAACACAGAGTTACACATGGAATAAACAAGCGTACAGTCAATAACACAATAGAAAAAAAAGAAAGACTATATACAGTGTGTGCAAATGGCATGAGGAGGTAAGGAAACAAATAGGCCATTGTATCGAAGTAAATACAATTTAGCAAATGAACTGTTGGCTTTGGGGATGAACGGTGAGATATAGCTGCTGGAGCGCGTGCTACAGGTGGGTGTTGTTATCGTGAGCAGTGAGCTGAGATATGGCAGAGCTTTACCTTGCATGGACTTGTAGATGACCTGGAGCCAGTGGGTCTGGCGACGAATATGTAGCGAGGGCCAGCCGACTAGAGCATACAGGTCGCAGTGGTGGGTGGTATAAGGGGCTTTGGTGACAAAACGGATGGCACTGTGATAGACTGCATCCAGTTTGCTGAGAAGAGTGTTGGAAGCTATTTTGTAAATGACATCGCCGAAGTCGAGGATTGGTAGGATAATCAGTTTAACGAATGTATGTTTGACGACGTGCGTGAAGGAGGGTTTGTTGCGAAATAGGAAGCCGATTCTAGATTTCATTTTGGATTGGGAATGTTTAATATGAGTCTGGAAGGAGAGTTTACAGTCTAGCCAGACACCTAGGTATTTGTCGTTGTCCACATATTCTAAGTAAGAACTGTCCAGAGTAGTGATGCTAGTCGGTCGGGCAGGTGCGGGCAGCGAACGGTTGAAAAGCATGCATTTGGTTTGACTAGCGCTTAGGAGCAGTTGGAGGCCACGGAAGGAGTGTTGTATGGCGTTAAAGCTTGTTTGGAGGTTAGTAAACACAGTGTCCAAAGAAGGGCCAGATGTATACAGAATGTTGTCGTCTGTGTAGAGGTGGATCAGGGAATCACCCGCAGCAAGAGCGACATCGTTGATATATACAGACAAAAGAGTCGGCCCGAGAATTTAACCCTGTGGTACCCCCATAGACACGCCAGAGGTCCGGACAACAGGCCCTCCGATTTGACACACTGAACTCTGTCTGAGAAGTAGTTGGTGAACCAGGCGAGGCAGTCATTTGAGAAACCAAGTCTGTTGAGTCTTCAGAGATAGTAAATAATAGATAACAGTAGATACTAAATAGATAACAGTACGGAGATTATTGTGGTTATAATGAAGTAACCTACTGAGATCCTCAAGGTTCTATTTCACACCCAAGGCAGCTGTATTTTGTTCCCATTGTTTGTCTGCGATCATCACAAAAGTTTCCTCCCTAAACACAAGGGAATTTTCCACTCTTGAAAGACCATACCACGTCTGACTTGTTTTTTATTAGGTTACCAGTGAGCTGAATGAGCTGAAAGAAATGGGACATGGAGGGTGCTTTAAATATCTTTTACTTGTTATTAGACATCTATAAATGGGCTTTGCATCTCAAATTTCCTTTAGGACATGGTTTGTCTCAAAATGTCTGGTGTTGAGGTCAACTCCTGAGACAAATAAGAGTTTGTTATTGCAGGAAGCTTAGAGCTGTGCACTAGGCTGGTGATCCATAGCGTAGAGCAGACACAAAGCCTCTATTGTAACTCTGTTACCCATTCCGTGAGAAACGTCAGATATGATGTAAGCTAAGCGGCGTATCAGTGACCACGGCTGTGAAAGAGCAGGTGACTTTGTTTTCTTGGGTTAACGCGAGTGAAACTGATATACAAAGTCAACAGAAATACAGAACAACAAACAGACAAAAAAATCCTTTGCTTTCATCATCTTTGCTCCTGACCTCCTGACCTCTTTGGGGTTTAACCACCGTGATTATTCTTTGACCCCGTTGGTCATCTATGAACATTTGAACATCTTGCAGAACAATCTGGCCTTAATGGCCATGTACTCTTATAATCTCCACCCGGCACAGCCAGAAGAGGACTGGTCACCCCTCATAGCCTGGTTCCTCTCTAGGTTTCTTCCTAGGTTCCTGCCTTTCTAGGGAGTTTGTCCTAGCCACCGTGCTTCTACATCTGCATTGCTTGCTGTTTGGGGTTTTAGGCTGCGTTTCTGTTCGGCACTATGTGACATCAGCTGATGTAACAAACAGCTTTATAAATACATTTGAATTTGATTTGACATAGATTCAGTTACTTCAAGGTTGTAATGAAAAAATACAGAGATGGCAATCACTGTTTGTTCTCCCTTTTTCCAATCAATGGCTAAACCAAGTTAGCTTTCAGTCCTTTAGTAGCTGATTCAGACAGAGGAACACCATCAGAGACATAAGACTGCTTGGAAAACAGTGGCAGTTATTGCTACTGGGTGGACTATCCTGATTAAATAAAAAAAAAGAGACCTTCATAATCCTAAGCGACAACCACACAGACCTTGTCGATGAAGGAGGCGAAGCGGTTGTTGAGGCCCTTGATTTGGTCCTTCTCGTGGATGCGGGCGACCTGCAGGTCGGGGTCGATATCCAGATTGAGGGGGGCCAGCAGGCTCATGTTGACTGAGACAGAGTGGAGAGGGCTGCTGTGCTGGTCACTGGAGCTGGAGATATGCTTGGACCTCAGGCTCATGGTGGAAGGGGAGACGGAGAGGGGAGAGGTGGAGGGAGAGTTGGAGACAGTGATTTGGAGAGGAAGAGATGGAGAGGAGTACGGGTCAGAGAGGGAGAGATGGAGAGGAGGGAGAATCAGAGAGTGAGAGATGGAGAGGAGGGAGAATCAGAGTGATGCTCATGGACAAGCCAGGACAGGATAGCAGCAGGGCTGTCTGACCTCAGTGAGGTGTCTTAGGCGTTCAGCCCTCCTTTTAAACTCCCCTCCCTCAGGGTGGAGGTGGTTCTCTAGTTCTCTTATTCTCTGGCCACAGAACCAGTTATTCACTCACACCTTTTCTTTCTTCTCTCCCTGGCCCCACATTCTCTCTCTCTCTCTCTCTCTCTCTCTCTCTCTCTCTCTCTCTCTCTCTCTCTCTCTTTCTCCCCCTCTATCTCCCTCTCCCTGTCTCTCTCTCTCTCTCTCTCTCTCTCTCTCTCTCTCTCTCTCTCTCTCTCTCTCTCTCTCTCTCTCTCTCTTTCTCCCCCTCTATCTCTCTCTCTCTGTCTCACTCTCTCTCTCTCTCCCTCTCTCTCTCTCTCTCTCTCTCTCTCTCTCTCTCTCTCTCTCTCTCTCTCTCTCTCTGTCTCCCTCCCTCTCTCTCTATCTCTCTCTCTCTCTCTCTCTCTCTCTCTCTCTCTCTCTCTCTCTCTCTCTCTCCCCCTCTCTCTCTCTCTCTTCTCTCTCTCTCTCTCTCTGTCTCCCTCTCTCTGTCTCCCTCTCTCTCTCACTCTCTCTCTCTCTCCCCCCCCTCTCTCTCTCTCTCTCTCTCTCTCTATCTCCCTCTCTCGCTCTCTCTCCCTCTCTCTCTCTCTACACAAATTGTTAAAGTACACAAGAGAAAATTGCTTGCTGCTGTGATGGCACCTCTCCCTCTCTCTCTCTCTCGCTCTCTCTCTCTCTCTCTCTCTCACTCACTGCCTCTCTCACTGCCTCTCTTTCTGTCTCTCTCTCTTTCTCTCTCTCGCTCACTCTCTGTCTCTCTCCGAGTCCTCTCTCTCTCTCTCTCTCTCTCTCTCTCTCTCTCTGTCTCTCTCTCTCTTTGTCTCTCTCTCTCTCTCTTTGTCTCTCTCTCTTTGTCTTTCTCTCCCTGCTCTGTCTTCCCCATCTCGTTCTTTCTTTCTTTCTTTCTGTCTTTCTGTCTTTCTTTCTTTCTTTCTTTCTCTCTCTCTTTTTGTCTCTCTCGCTCACCCTCCCCTCTCTCTCCAAGCTGTGCAGTAGAATGCAGAATAGTACTTGCTTATTTTGTGTTAACTGTTTAAGTCATTTAAGTTAATTTCTGTGCTAGTTTGGCTGAAGAACTAGTTAGACACCTTATTCACTCACCACTGTCCTCTCCCTGCCACCACACGGCGCACCCTCCCCCTCTCTCTTTCTGTCTCTCTTTCTTTCTGTCTCTCTCTCTCTCTCTTTCTCTCACCCAAGCTATGCAGCAGAATAAAGGTAGTCTGTCACCACACCCAGATAGTCTTTCTGAGCTGTGCGTGTCCTCAGGTCCATCCTTTGGGCACGCACCCATTCTTTAGTGACTCCTGGGAGAGAGATACAGTGTCATCTCTCTCCAACCTGCTGTACAGTGTCTGCTGTGGCTATCTGAGCAACACTGTGAACCAACAGAAGTAGGGTTAGTAAACATTCTAGTCTAGTGGATCAACAGTTTCAAGCCCTATAGCTGCAATAGTTTCCACCACCTGCTGTGAACCAGTTGGTATATTTGGTGACCTATTTTTTATTTTTATATATCATTTTGCGATGCAGGTCTTTTGTTAAATGAAGAATTTGAAACATTTGAGAGCATTTGAAACAGATTTACAGATAATGTTTTGGTATGTCTTTCTCCCAGTCTTTTCTTCTTCTGTGTTTTGGGGTTTATACTGGGAGACAGTCTTCAGCTCCACCTCTATAGGGTCGTGGTCACACATACTCAGAGCATCATTTGAGGGAGTAAAGGACTGGTATAGTAAGGGATTACCCACAAACACCGTTTCATGGACACAGATTAAGCCTAGTCCTCCACTAAAAATCCAACTCAATGGAGAATCTCAATTGAAAATGATTTTAGTCCAAGAAAGACTCCAACAAATAGTTAATAGATGAACTATGATGTACCCTGGCTTCAGATAGGTGAAAGGCTTCGTGGTAGTTGAAGGTCTTGGCTGAGTTGGGGACCATCGCCTAAAACATAGCATCCGCAGACATCACAATCCTGATGGGATACAAAGGAAACAAAAAATATTGAATTAGTTCCATTGGGTTATGTTGGATAACCTTTTTGAAAAAGGACTGTGTTGTATTCGATTTATTAAAGAACAATCTGGACATATGGGATAGAACAGAATAATACGTTAAATATATTATCTGAACAATCTGGACATATGGGATAGAACAGAATAATACGTGAAATATATTATGTGAACAATCTGGACATATGGGATAGAACAGAATAATACGTGAAATATATTATGTGAACAATCTGGACATATGGGATAGAACAGAATAATACATGAATTATATTATGTGAACAATCTGGACATATGGGATAGAACAGAATAATACGTGAAATATATTATGTGAACAATCTGGACATATGGGATAGAACAGAATAATACATGAATTATATTATGTGAACAATCTGGACATATGGGATAGAACAGAATAATACGTTAAATATATTATGTGAACAATCTGGACATATGGGATAGAACAGAATAATACATGAATTATATTATGTGAACAATCTGGACATATGGGATAGAACAGAATAATACGTTAAATATATTATGTGAACAATCTGGACATATGGGATAGAACAGAATAATACATGAAATATATTATGTGAACAATCTGGACATATGGGATAGAACAGAATAATACGTTAAATATATTATGTGAACAATCTGGACATATGGGATAGAACAGAATAATACGTTAAATATATTATGTGAACAATCTGGACATATGGGATAGAACAGAATAATACGTTAAATATATTATGTGAACAATCTGGACATATGGGATAGAACAGAATAATACGTGAAATATATTATGTGAACAATCTGGACATATGGGATAGAACAGAATAATACATGAAATATATTATGTGAACAATCTGGACATATGGGATAGAACAGAATAATACGTGAAATATATTATGTGAACAATCTGGACATATGGGATAGAACAGAATAATACGTGAAATATATTATGTGAACAATCTGGACATATGGGATAGAACAGAATAATACGTTAAATATATTATGTGAACAATCTGGACATATGGGATAGAACAGAATAATACATTAAATATATTATGTGAACAATCTGGACATATGGGATAGAACAGAATAATACGTTAAATATATTATGTGAACAATCTGGACATATGGGATAGAACAGAATAATACGTTAAATATATTATGTGAACAATCTGGACATATGGGATAGAACAGAATAATACGTTAAATATATTATGTGAACAATCTGGACATATGGGATAGAACAGAATAATACGTTAAATATATTATGTGAACAATCTGGACATATGGGATAGAACAGAATAATACATGAAATATATTATGTGAACAATCTGGACATATGGGATAGAACAGAATAATACGTTAAATATATTATGTGAACAATCTGGACATATGGGATAGAACAGAATAATACGTTAAATATATTATGTGAACAATCTGGACATATGGGATAGAACAGAATAATACGTGAAATATATTATGTGAACAATCTGGACATATGGGATAGAACAGAATAATACGTTAAATATATTATGTGAACAATCTGGACATATGGGATAGAACAGAATAATAGAGATATTTCAGGACTTTCTTATTGGCCACATTGCTTGGGCCCCATCTTCTGACGATAAATGACGCCACCTTCCTTATTGCTTCAGGTAATATAACAGTCATTATACATCTTAGTAGTCGGCATAGAGTCTAGTGTTTATACAGTCTGTATCCACAATGCTTGTATTTGGATGTAACATGTTTGTCAAGATGACTTGTTAAACCTGATTTTTCACACTCATTTTTACTTAAGCAAACATTGATTTAGTGCAATATATGCTTCCATTATTTTACCATACAAAAAGAGGCTCGACTTTCTTGACGTTTTATGGTAGAAATGAACTGGTGTAAATAATTCGCTATTTTAGTCTCCACATCGTGTTCATTGGAGTTGGATTCAGTCCTGGTAATTCAATTCACCGGTAAATTGTAAATAGATACCAGTACAGACAAAAAGGCTTTGAAGACAGAACGCAGACCACCAGCCTTACAGACGGTCTGACCTCAAGGAGAGCGGAATGCCTCAAAACGTCCAACACATGAATGCAATTACTTCCTGTGCAGTCTCACAGCTGTTTCTCACACGAAGAACATCAACGTGAAATGTCGTTGTTCCACTTGGAACCGACAGGTTGCTTGGCCTTATTCATGGATTCATCGCTCGTAAAGATGGTGGAATTATGATGGAATTAAGTCAAGGTCTGGACAGATACACAGACACACTGATACACAGATAAACCTTCATTAATAATATGGTGTATCTGTAGACACACCTCCATTAATACAATGTATCTGTAGACACACCTCCATTAATACAATGTATCTGTAGACACACCTCCATTAATACAATGTATCTGTAGACACACCTCCTCCACCACACCTTCATTAATACAATGTATCTGTAGACACGCCTCCTCCACCACACCTTCATTAATACAATGTATCTGTAGACACCTCTACCACACCTTAATTTCTTTGATCTCCACACACAACGACTAGCGGGTGAACTATTCTCAGATCAACCGTAGAGAGAAAAGTGCAGAAAAAAGGGAATTACTATCCATTACGGTCCAATGCATCTGGGTTTTTTTTTTTTTTAATTTGATTTATCTTAATATCAAATTTCTGGTTAGCTATTAAGTACCTCACTGTGATTGTTTTAAATGAAAACGGTCGAAAAGAAACAAGAATATCTGTTTGGGAGTGGTCTGAACGGGGAGGGGGAACTGGCTGTTATTGGCAGAGAGGTTTGGAACTCTCTGTATTATTGTTCTATTTACATATTTACCGCATGGTGATGTCATCATGGAAGGGCCAAAACTCCATCCCACCAAAACAGGCTGAAATTCCAGTCTTTTCAAACAGCTCTTACACTAAAAAGTAATTACCATAATTTTCACAATATCACAGTATTATTCCACCCTCATAGTGTGGAAATACAGTATATATATATACAGTATATATATATATATATATATATATATATATATATATATACTGTCCCACTACTTCCATATATATTTTGTTCATGTTTATTGGACAGGATAGAAAGAGAGGAGAGTGTGCTGAAATAGTAGTGGGCTGGATTCAAACCCCATGCTCCAGCAGGCCAGAGGTATATGTGTTGCTGAGGCTTAGACCTTTAGACCAACCTAGGCTACAGGGCCCCTATTTATTTTGGCCCCTCTGATCATCAGGGCAAGTTCCAACATGCAATGACAGGAGTGGCATTCCATGAAAATAAAAACAATCCATGTTTTGACATACTGTGTTAGGGAGCAGTGAACTACATCTAGTTCAACCAGTAATTTAACTACATTTTACAGTAGCTTGGTGGTACTTGAACTAAATAAAAATGTTGGTAGTGTTTTCAGTAGTTAATGACTTTTCATGCCATGTAGAGGTGTAGATAACTACTGGAACTACACACTACTGTTTTACCGTGTAGCGGTGTAGCTAACTACTGGAACTACACACTACTGTTTTACCATGTAGCGGTGTAGCTAACTACTGGAAATACACACTACTGTTTTACCATGTAGAGGTGTAGATAACTACTGGAACTACACACTACTGTTTTACCGTGTAGCGGTGTAGCTAACTACTGTAACTACACACTACTGTTTTACCATGTAGCAGGGTAGCTAACTACTGGAACTAAATACTACTTTTGTTTTTTACAAAAAATTAAATATGGGTAAAGTAGTCAAGAATATAATTTATTTTTCAGCATCAGACCTGCCTAATTCTCACTTGAAACAGGCTACTAGGCTAAATTGCTAAATGTGCTTATTTATTTTTTAAAAACTCTTAGGCCTCATTCCCTCCTATCTGAGATACCTGCTGAAGCCCTCATCCTCCGCATACATCAAATTGATCAGAAATACAGTGTAGACATTGTTCATGTTGTAAATGACTATCGTAGCTAGAACCATCACTCCTGTGTTCCAATGGCACGTTGTGTTCACTAATCCAAGTTTATCATTTTAAAAGTCTAATTGATCAATGGAAAAACCTTTTGCAATTATGTTAGTACAGCTGAAAACTGTTGTTCTGAATAAAGAAGCAATAAAACTGGCCTTCTTTAGACTAGTTTAGTATCTGGAGCATCAGCATTTGTGGGTTCGATTACAGGCTCAAAATGGCCAGAAACAAAAAACTTTATTCTGAAACTCGTCAGTCTATTCTTATTCTGAGAAATGAAGGCTATTACATGCAAGAAATTGCAAAGAAACTGAAGATCTCGTACAACGCTGTGTACAACTACTCCCTTCACAGAACAGCGCAACCTGGCTCTAACCAGAAAATAAAGATGAGTGTGAGGCCCCGGTGCACAACTGAGCAAGAGGACAAGTACATTAGAGTGTCTAGTTTGAGAAACAAGTCCTTAACTGGCAGCTTCATTAAATAGTACCCGTAAAACACCAGTCTCAACGTCAACAGTGAAGAGGCGACTCCGGGATGCTGGCCTTCTAGGCAGAGTTGCAAAGAAAAAGCCATATCTCAGACTGGCCAATAAAAATAAAGGATAAAGATGGGCAAAAGAACACAGAGACTGGACAGAGGAGTGGCCAGCACAGTCACCGGATCTCAATCCTATTGAGCTGTTGTGGGAGCAGCTTGACCGTATGGTACGTAAGAGGTGCCCATCAAGCCAATCCAACTTGTTTGCTTCAGGAAGCATGGGGGTGAAATCTCTTCAGATTACCTCAGCAAATTGACAACTAGAATGCCAAAGGTTTGCAAGGCTGTAATTGCTGCAAATGAATGAATATTTGACGGAAGCAAAGTTTGAAGGACACAATTATTATTTAAATTAAAAATCGTTATTTATAACCTTGTCAACGTCTTGACTATACTTTTTATTCATTTTGCAACTCATTTCATGTATGTTTTCATGGAAGAAAAAAATAACATTTCTAAGTGAGCCCAAACTTTTGAACGGTGGTGTGTATTTTTGACAACTTTTACTTTTACTTCACTACATTCCTAAAGAAAATTATGTACTTTTTACTCCATACTCCTGACACTCAAATGTACTCGTTACATGTCGAATTCTTAGCATGACAGGAAAATGGTCCAATTCACACACTTATCAAGAGAACATCCCTGGTCATCCCTACTGCCTCTGATCTTGCAGACTCACTAAACACAAAAAAAATAAAAATACTGTATTTTCAGATAATGAGATTGAGAAATAATAGCCTATACATGGGGACACAGACAAGAGGACAGAGGTGATGGAACTGAAAAGAGGAAACCTTCTCCTCCCCCAACCAGAGAAGCTACATTTAGAGATACAGGTGCTGAAGATGCAGAACCCTGTACATGGACAAGAGGACAGAGGGATTGTGTAAAGAGGTGATGGAACTGAAGACAGGAAAACCTCTCCTCCTCCAACCAGAGAAGCTACATTTAGAGATACAGGTGCTGAAGATGCAGAACCCTGTACATGGACAAGAGGACAGAGGGATTGTGTAAAGAGGTGATGGAACTGAAGACAGGAAAACCTCTCCTCCTCCAACCAGAGAAGCTACATTTAGAGATACAGGTGCTGAAGATGCAGATGGCCAAGCTTGGAAAAGTTATATTGAACTGTGATTAAGTCTTACCAGAATACTAGTCATATTAGTACTCTATGTCATGTTTATGTTTTAAAAGGAACTGATATTTTTGAGAAAAGACTTTTAAAGAGACATTGCCCTATTTTTTATGAGATGCTTCCCACCTTTCCCAAATAAAATATTGTTCATTGTGAATCTTGCCTGGTTGTCATTCATCCTGAAATTGCACAGGGGCACCAAAGAATCAGACTTTTCCCATATCTGACATAAGTGGAGGCTGCTGAGGGGAGGACGGCTCATAATAATGGCTCATAGTAATCAAATCAAATAGATTTGCTTACTTACAAGCCCTTAACCAACAGTGCGGTTCTAGAAAGGGTTAGGAAAATATTAAACAAATAAACTAAAGTAAAAAATTAGAAAAAAGTAACACAATAAAATAACAATAATGAGGCTAAATGCAGGGGGTACCGGTACCGAGTGTGCAGGGGTACAGGTTAGTCGAGGTAACTTGTACATGTAGGTAGGGGTGAAGTGACTATGCACAGATAATAAACAGCAAGTAGCAGCAGTGTACAAAAATGGAGGGGGGGGGGGGGGTGTCATTGTAAATAATCTGGTGGCCATTTGATTAATTGTTCAGCAGTCTTATGGCTTGGGGGTAGAAGCTGTTAAGGAGCTGGAATGGACTGGCATCAAACACATGGAAACCATAGAAACCATGGAAACCATGGAAACCATGTGTTTGATGCATTTCATACCATTCTACTCATTCTGCTCCAGCCATTCCCTTGAGCCTGTCCTCCCCAATTAGGGTGCCACCAACCTCCTGTGTCTGACACACAGAAAGCAGAACACTAGCCTTGCAGACTGTCTAACCTCAAAGAGAGCGGAAGCCTCAAAACAGGGTTACTTCCTGTGCAGCCAGTCGTTACTTCCTGTGAAAACAAATCAGCCGCAGCTTTTTCTCACACGAAGAACATAAACATTAAATATTATACAAACGTTTCTCATGTTAACTTTCTCTATACTTTTGGCTTTTTGGTAAAAAAAAAATGATATTATAAAAAAAAAATGATATGACATTAACATAGAAGATGATTCAGTTTAGTCGATATTATAACTGTTTCTTTATTCCAAGTTGGTAGCGTGTTATGGAGATGTTCCCAGGATCCGAAAGATGCTCTGGTGCCTTTGTAAAATTTATTTTGTATTATTGAAAATTAAAACATACAATCTACCTGCAGTGAAGCCGTTCAACATGTATGTTACATTCAGTCATCTAACCTTCTCCCGTCCAGAGCGACCCACTGGAGCAATCTGGGTCAACCGCCCCACCCAAGGGCATGTCGACAAATCTCCCACCAAGTCAAGTCAAAATAGGGACCCGAACAAGCAACTTATCTGCCACTGGCCCAAGCTCTCAACCGCCAGGCTACCAACCATCCAAGACCCCCACAGTCACTGAGAGCTGCCCCTCAACCATCCAAGACCCCCACAGTCACTGAGAGCTGCCCCTCAACCATCCAAGACCCCCACAGTCACTGAGAGCTGCCCCTCAACCATCCGAGCCCCCCCACAAAATACATAATAAAAATAATAAAACTTTAAAAAATCTTTCAACTCTGAGTAGCTCTGAAGGCTTTGTAAATCTGGGGCTGGTGGTATCCAGGATATATCTTGATCTCTTGATAGCTGGTGGTGCTGGTGGTAACCAGGATGTATCTTGATCTCTTGATAGTTGGGTGGGGTAGCTTAAGATTTTTTTTGTTTGGTAAACAATTGTTAACTTTTCTATTAACTCAAAGAAGTGGTTAATATCATAAACATTTTCAGAGATTTGAGGTCTGGGCTTTGACTAGGCCATTCCAAGACATTTAAATGTTTCCCCTTAAACCACTCGAGTGTTGCTTTAGCAGTATGCTTAGGGTCATTGTCCTGCTGGAAGGTGAACCTCCGTCCCAGTCCTGGTTACCATTCAACTTCCGGCGCCGACAGAGATGGCCGCCTCGCTTCGCGTTCCTAGGAAACTATGCAGTTTTTTGTTTTTTTACGTGTTATTTCTTACATTAGTACCCCAGGTCATCTTAGGTTTCATTACATACAGTCGAGAAGAACTACTGAATATAAGATCAGCATCAACTCACCATCAGTACGACCAAGAATATGTTTTTCGCGACGCGGATCCTGTGTTCTGCCTTACAAACAGGACAACTGAGTGGATCCTATGCAGCGACCCAAAAAAACGACTCCGAAAGAGAGGGAAACGAGGCGGTCTTCTGGTCAGACTCCGGAGACGGGCACAGCGCGCACCACTCCCTAGCATTCTTCTTGCCAATGTCCAGTCTCTTGACAACAAGGTTGATGAAATCCGAGCAAGGGTAGCATTCCAGAGGGACATCAGAGACTGTAACGTTCTTTGCTTCACGGAAACGTGGCTTACTGGAGAGACGCAATCCGAAGCGGTGCAGCCAACAGGTTTCTCCACGCATCGCGCAGACAGGAAAAAACATCTTTCTGGTAAAAAGAGGGGCGGGGGCGTATGCCTTATGACTAACGTGACATGGTGCGATGAAAGAAACATACAGGAACTCAAATCCTTCTGTTCACCTGATTTAGAATTCCTCACAATCAAATGTAGACCGCATTATCTACCAAGAGAATTCTCTTCGATTATAATCACAGCCGTATATATCCCCCCCCAAGCAGACACATCGATGGCTCTGAACGAACTTTATTTAACTCTCTGCAAACTGGAAACAATTTATCCGGAGGCTGCATTCATTGTAGCTGGGGATTTTAACAAGGCTAATCTGAAAACAAGACTCCCCAAATTTTATCAGCATATCGATTGCGCAACCAGGGGAGGAAAGACCTTGGACCATTGTTACTCTAACTTCCGCGACGCATATAAGGCCCTGCCCCGCCCCCCTTTCGGAAAAGCTGACCACGACTCCATTTTGTTGATCCCTGCCTACAGACAGAAACTAAAACAAGAGGCTCCCACGCTGAGGTCTGTCCAACGCTGGTCCGACCAAGCTGACTCCACACTCCAAGACTGCTTCCATCACGTGGACTGGGAGATGTTTCGTATTGCGTCAGATAACAACATTGACGAATACGCGGATTCGGTGTGCGAGTTCATTAGAACGTGCGTTGAAGATGTCGTTCCCATAGCAACGATTAAAACATTCCCTAACCAGAAACCGTGGATTGATGGCAGCATTCGTGTGAAACTGAAAGCGCGAACCACTGCTTTTAATCAGGGCAAGGTGTCTGGTAACATGACCGAATACAAACAGTGCAGCTATTCCCTCCGCAAGGCTATCAAACAAGCTAAGCGCCAGTACAGAGACAAAGTAGAATCTCAATTCAACGGCTCAGACACAAGAGGCATGTGGCAGGGTCTACAGTCAATCACGGACTACAGGAAGAAACCCAGCCCAGTCACGGACCAGGATGTCTTGCTCCCAGGCAGACTAAATAACTTTTTTGCCCGCTTTGAGGACAATACAGTGCCACTGACACGGCCTGCAACGAAAACATGCGGTCTCTCCTTCACTGCAGCCGAGGTGAGTAAGACATTTAAACGTGTTAACCCTCGCAAGGCTGCAGGCCCAGATGGCATCCCCAGCCGCGCCCTCAGAGCATGCGCAGACCAGCTGGCCGGTGTGTTTACGGACATATTCAATCAATCCCTATACCAGTCTGCTGTTCCCACATGCTTCAAGAGGGCCACCATTGTTCCTGTTCCCAAGAAAGCTAAGGTAACTGAGCTAAATGACTACCGCCCCGTAGCACTCACATCCGTCATCATGAAGTGCTTTGAGAGACTAGTCAAGGACCATATCACCTCCACCCTACCTGACACCCTAGACCCACTCCAATTTGCTTACCGCCCAAATAGGTCCACAGACGATGCAATCTCAACCACACTGCACACTGCCCTAACCCATCTGGACAAGAGGAATACCTATGTGAGAATGCTGTTCATCGACTACAGCTCGGCATTCAACACCATAGTACCCTCCAAGCTCGTCATCAAGCTCGAGACCCTGGGTCTCGACCCCGCCCTGTGCAACTGGGTACTGGACTTCCTGACGGGCCGCCCCCAGGTGGTGAGGGTAGGCAACAACATCTCCTCCCCGCTGATCCTCAACACTGGGGCCCCACAAGGTTGCGTTCTGAGCCCTCTCCTGTACTCCCTGTTCACCCACGACTGCGTGGCCACGCACGCCTCCAACTCAATCATCAAGTTTGCGGACGACACAACAGTGGTAGGCTTGATTACCAACAACGATGAGACGGCCTACAGGGAGGAGGTGAGGGCCCTCGGAGTGTGGTGTCAGGAAAACAACCTCACACTCAACGTCAACAAAACTAAGGAGATGATTGTGGACTTCAGGAAACAGCAGAGGGAACACCCCCCTATCCACATCGATGGAACAGTAGTGGAGAGGGTAGCAAGTTTTAAGTTCCTCGGCATACACATCACAGACAAACTGAATTGGTCCACTCACACAGACAGCATCGTGAAGAAGGCGCAGCAGCGCCTCTTCAACCTCAGGAGGCTGAAGAAATTCGGCTTGTCACCAAAAGCACTCACAAACTTCTACAGATGCACAATCGAGAGCATCCTGGCGGGCTGTATCACCGCCTGGTATGGCAACTGCACCGCCCTCAACCGTAAGGCTCTCCAGAGGGTAGTGAGGTCTGCACAACGCATCACCGGGGGCAAACTACCTGCCCTCCAGGACACCTACACCACCCGATGTCACAGGAAGGCCATAAAGATCATCAAGGACATCAACCACCCGAGCCACTGCCTGTTCACCCCGCTATCATCCAGAAGGCGAGGTCAGTACAGGTGCATCAAAGCTGGGACCGAGAGACTGAAAAACAGCTTCTATCTCAAGGCCATCAGACTGTTAAACAGCCACCACTAACACTGAGTGGCTGCTGCCAACACACTGACACTGACTCAACTCCAGCCACTTTAATAATGGGAATTGATGGGAAATGATGTAAATATATCACTAGCCACTTTAAACAATGCTACCTTATATAAATGTTACTTACCCTACATTATTCATCTCATACGCATACGTATATACTGTACTCTATATCATCGACGGTATCCTTATGTAATACATGTATCACTAGCCACTTTATACTATACTATGCCACTTTGTTTACATACTCATCTCATTTGTACATACTGTACCCGATACCATCTACTGTATCTTGCCTATGCTGCTCTGTACCATCACTCATTCATATATCCTTATGTACATATTCTTTATCCCCTTACACTGTGTATAAGACAGTAGTTTTGGAATTGTTAGTTAGATTACTTGTTATTACTGCATTGTCGGAACTAGAAGCACAAGCATTTCGCTACACTCGCATTAACATCTGCTAACCATGTGTATGTGACAAATAAAATTTGATTTGATTTGATTTGATTTGATTTGATTTGAAACCTCTGGAAGACTGAAACAGATTCCCATAAGAACTTCCCTGTATTTAGCGCCATCCATCATTCCTTAAATTCTGACCAGTTTCCCAGACCCTGCAAATGAAAAACCTCCCCACAGCATGATGCTGCCACCACCATGCTTCACTGTGGGGGTGGTGTTCTCAGGGTGATGAGAGGTGTTGGGTTTGCGCCAGACATATCGTTTTTCTGGATGGCCAAAAAGCTCAATTTTAGTCTCATCTGACCAGAGTACCTTCTTCCATATGTTTGGGGAGTCTCCCACATGCCTTTTGGTGAACACCAAACGTGTTTGCTTATTTTTTTCTTTAAGCAATGGCTTTTTTCTGGCCACTCTTCTGTAAAGCCAAGCTCTGTGGGGGGTAAGGCTTAAAGTGGTCCTATGGACAGATACTCCAATCTCCGCTGTGGAGCTTTGCAGCTCCTTCAGGGTTATCTTTGGTCTCTTCGTTGCCTCTCTGATTAATACCCTCCAATGCCTAGACCAGGCATTGAGTTTTGGTGGGCAGCCCTCTCTTGGCAGGTTTGTTGTGGTGCCATATTCTTTCCATTTTTTATAATGGATTTTATGGTACTCCGTGGGATGTTCAGTGTTTTGGATATTTTTTGATAACCCAACCCTGATCTGTACTTCGGCACAACTTTGTCCCTGACCTGTTTGGAGAGCTCCTTGGTCTTCATAGTGCCACTTGCTTGGTGGTGTCCCTTGCTTAGTGGTGTTGCAGACTCTGGGGCCTTTCAGAACAGGTGTATATATACTGAGATCATGTGACAGATCATGTGACACTTAGATTGCAACCAGGTGGACTTTATTTAACTAATTATGTGACTTCTGAAGGTAATTGGTTGCACCAGATCTTATTTAGGGGCTTCATAGCAAAGGGGGTGAGTACATATGCACGCACCACTTATCAGTTGTTTCTTTTTTTCTGCATTTTATGAAACTATTTATTTATTTCATTTTGCTTAACAAATTTGGACTATTTTGTGTATGTCCATTACATGAAATCCAAATAAAAATCCAGTTAAATTACAAGTTGTAATGCAACAAAACAGGAAAAACGCCAAGGGGGATGAATACTTTTGCAAGGCACTGTACATACAGAAATACATTGCTACTGTATCTATAGATAGCGTGTAGGCCAAACCCTCTTAAACCAGTGTAGGGGTATTTCTAATGAATATTATCCTCCTTTTAAGAGAAGGTCAGCCTGATATACTGTAGTTGCAGGTGATCTGTGAGAAAAGTGTGTAGGCAGGATGTTAATGTTTTGGTTATCTTTTACTGACTGGTTCAGCTGGGGCCAGTCCATAGGTCCTCCCAACCAACTAGGGGCTTGGCTTGGCTCACACACAAGTTTCAGCCAATCAAGTGACAGGTGCTCAGTATAAGAAGGCCAAGCCCCTGTCAGAGAGTTACAGTTGTTCATTGCTAAACAAGATACTGCACAACAACATCATAGAGCCTATCACCCCTTCAGGTAAGTGAAGTCGAACTGGAATGTACAGATATGAGATATGACTTCATTTGTATGCAGACTCCAGCACAAGCTTTTTAAATACTTGGAATATTATCAATGATTTTCTTGTTTTGCTTTAATTCATTGAGAACATGATGATTAATTAACAAGTTGAATCATGGGATCTTGTCCAGGTCTACAATATAAATGCTTACTGTCGGGGGAACTGGAGGACTGGAGTTGGGAAACACTGTTCTAAGTCTTCTGTTATTATGGTGCTATTAGGATTAGGAAGTATTTGAACTGATGGTAAAATATATCCTTTGTTTTTGCAAGTTTGTCAGTGAAAGAAAGCAGACAGAACATTATTGTAAGCCCCTTCCCACACAATATACCACAGGTAATGTCTGAGCATGTTGGAGCTTGTCAACAGAGATCATGTTACATCCTTTTACAACTCTAGTGGTTTAATTTGCCTGAAATATGCTGGATTGTTTTTGCATGCTACCTACATGACATTGAATTCATAATTATGTTCCAGCCAGTCATCCAGAACTACTGTTCTGTGAGAAGAAACCCTGTTTATTGCACAACAAAGAGAAGTTGGAATCAGTCACACGCTGTTGCTACAGTAACCTGCTCCTAGTCCGTAGGCTGAGTCCCTGTAGGACTAAAGTGACTTCATGTATTTTTTTTATCTGTCCTGCTTGGTGGAATTTCTCACAACTAGGGATTTCACATCTGGTGAGGAACTACACATCTGGAGGGACTAAGCCTATACCTCTTTAGACTTTGTTGAAAGTACTGCACGGAAATGCTGCTTTTGCCAGGTCTCCCTAAAAAATACATTCTCATCTAACAGCACTTCCTGGTTAAGTAAAGGATACATTTAAATAATGGTACAACTGCTGGCTCACAGTTGTATTACTGTATTAGAGTTGCAACCACAGACTGTGGAGCTGTGATGTTGCAACGTGTTCAATAGAGAAATTGCCCTCCATTCTGTGGTCAGCTGATCAACTAATCTTGGAGCATTTGAATTTGAACGCCTCAGCTCCAGTTTATCCAGCTCCATCCTACCTTGATCAGCTGGTTTTACCTCCACCCAACCGTGAGAGACCGTTGATATGACAAGTACTCTTGACCTTTAACCTAACACAATGAAGGGACATTTTAGCTTAATCCCTTGATGTAAATAAATCATTTTTTGGAGGAGACTCCGGTCCAAATTAGATTTTCAATATTCAATGTACAATGTAATGACCGTCATATTACATAGTTTGTAAACTACTATTATGATCTCTAGCAGATTCATGTCTTGCGCTGTAATAGTCAGGTTTTTTTCACACCATGAGGCGATCTTCTGCCATTGAAAATAATGGAGGGTTGTTATAGATCTCACAGGGCCACAGAACAAGGTACATGACTGCCCTCTTAGAAAGAGTTCTATTTACAGGGACCTTCTCTACAGAATGAATGTCTCTAAAAGAGTTATTTGTTGGGTGAAAAGGTTCTGGAACCATAAAGGGTTCTACAGGGTCAAGCCGAATAACCTTTTTTTAAAGGTTCTAAATAAGTGTACTCAGAGACATGCTTTCCAACCCTTTCACTAAAATAGTTTCATCATGTGACCATGTCAATATAAACACTACCTTTGCATCAGGAATTTTAACAAGAATGTAGCCAGATGTACTGAGTATATCCTAATGTATGTCCTGAAGCATGTTTTCCTTGTGTTGAGCCATTTATGAGACATTGCTGTTGTGCATTATCATAAAAACCCACACAGAGGGCAATAAACACATGTAGACTATTAAACTTGTTATGGTTTAGGTAATTACATCCTTTCTCTGTAATCGTTGCTTGTGTGATCAACTAGCAGTTTCTTATAGTTTTACATGGGTTGGATTTTATTTTTCTCTTTTTCAAGCAGCAGTCATGAAGGTTGCATCTTTCAACATCCAGAAATTTGGGAAGCGTAAGCTATCAAACCCAAACATTCTTGCTACCCTTGTGAAGGTACAGATATATGATTGTATTCATGATTTCAGAATTCCCTCAGATAAACATTTGGCAAACTATCCTAAAACAAGGATGTTGTCCTACATATAAACAGATAAACTAATGAACTTTTTCTTATTTTCCTTCCTTTTGTCCTATCAGATTGTGTCTCGCTATGACATCATACTGATTCTGGAGGTGGTGGATGAGAGAGGCACTTCAGTGAAAAAGTTCCTGGAGGAATTAAATAAGTCAAGTGATTTCCCTCATGTGACGCTATAAAATATACAACTGGGGAACTCCTGGCCTTACATGATAAGTATCACTCATTACAGGTGTGTCATTACAGGGCCAATAAGAAGCAACACTACACTCTGCAAATCAGCACTCGTCTGGGAAGAGACAAATACAAGGAGCAGTTTATGTTTCTGTACAGGTACAATTCAAACCCATTCAACTTTATCCTCATAAACCTCTATCTGATGCTATTGATTTTTTCACATTGTTATCTGATTAAAAAAAAGATTTAATGCATGACTAATGCTATTAAATGTGTTGTATTGTTTGTTCTGAAAGGGATGATTTGGTGGACTTGGATGGTTCCTGGCAATATGAGGACAACCAGCCTGGAGATGTGGACGCCTTCGCCAGGGAGCCTTACATTCTCCGCTTCAAATGTCACAACACTGGTAAGGGGCACAGGAGTGCTAGAATTAAGCATGATCCAGCCATATGGCATTTAATTTAGCAAATAATATGAACGTGAATGGCAAACAGATAGACAGCTGGATATTGCAGCAGAGAATGACAGCCCAATCATAAACAGCTGTAATATATACTTCTCATCTCTTCTTGTGTTTCTCAGTGCTGGAGGACTTGGTACTGATCCCAGTGCACACCAAGCCTGACGATTCAGTGAAGGAGCTGGATGAGCTTTATGATGTCTTCCTGGAAGTGACAAAGAAATGGAAGACTGATGTAAGTTATGAAATAACCATTGACAGAGCTTAACACCTCCCTTGCGTTTAGAAAGTGCACTTGTCACCAAAGACTATATATGAGCCTTTGACAAGTAAAATACAACACCAGACACATGGTGATTTCAAGATAACTAAAAACAGTTTCCTTATTCTGGATGAAACGTAACTTTGTTGTTGAATGTTTCTCTCTGTACCAGAACGTCATGATCCTAGGTGACTTCAATGCAGACGGTTCCTACCTTTCTAAAAAGGGCATGAAAGCCATCCGTATCCGGAGTGACAAAAATTTCCACTGGCTGATTAAAGATGATGTGGATACCACAGCAAACACAGGCAACGATAACACTTATGACAGGTGATTTGTGATTTGTGAAATTCATTATTGAACGCCTCATGTATGAAACAGATGATCACCTATGGAGTTCATTTGACATTTCTTTGGTATTGTTTAAAGGTGGTTAAAATGTCATAAGAGCTGTCATAAGAACTATTATAAAACTAGTGTACTTGTGTGTAATATGGAATGACTGCTGACTTCCTTTTCTGATCAACATCTAGGATTGTGATCTATGGGGATGACATGCTTGACGCCGTCGTGCCAAACTCTGCCAAACCATTCAACTTCCAGATCGCATATGGGCTTTCAGAAGAAGATGTAAGTATGTGTAACGTGCGTCGTCCTCGTCTGAGGAGTATGAAGGATCGGAGGACCAATGCGCAGCGTGGTATGTGTTCATGATGAGTTTATTAAACACAGAACAACTAAAACAAAAATAACAAAGAGTATGACACGAAACGAAACAGTCCTGTCTGGTGACATACACAAAGACAGAAAACAATCACCCACGAAACACAGGTGGGAAAAGGCTACCTAAGTATGATTCTCAATCAGAGACAACTAACGACACCTGCCTCTGATTGAGAACCATACCAGGCCAAACGCAAAACACAACATAGAAAAACAAACATAGACAGCCCACCCCAACTCACACCATGACCAACCTAAAACAAAGACATAACAAAAGAACTAAGGTCAGAACGTGACAGTATGCAGGTTACAGACTAATTCCATCCTGGTAGAAGTTTTGATTACAATATTATAAGTAGATGAAATGAACATGTTAGTAGCCTACATTGTGACAACCTGTCCTAGAAATAAAGTGCATGTCAAAGTTGAGAAGTCTGGCTCATGTCTCAACATCTAACTACTCTGCTGTATTAGGCCCTGAAGGTGAGCGACCATTACCCTGTGGAGGTAGAGCTGAAAAGGAAAACACCAACAGAACAGAGTAAGCAGCATCATTGATCTTTATTCTGAATCTCCCAAACTTTCCTCTTAAAAAAAATAGTCAAAATGGTGTAAAGACAAAAAAAACTAAACAGCATCATCTTTACAGACAAATCATTCCACACAGACGTTCACATATCCATCCATACACAGATGCACATATCACCTGACACAGAAAAATAATTGTAGCTATAACAAAAGAAATCTGATTTTCAGGCTCTGCGACTGGGAAATAGAACCCTGTACATGGACAGGAGGACGGAGGAAGTGAGTGAAGAGGTGATGGAGATGGAGAAGAAGCCTTATCCAACCAGAGAAGCTGAATTTAGAGAAACTGGTGCTGAAGATTCGGGTGGTCAACCTTGGGAAAAGTTACATTGATCTGTGATTAAATCTTACCACAATACTAGTCATATTAATACTGTATATCATAGTTGTATGTCTAGTGTAGCTACTGATCTAATACTGATGTGTATCTTGACAGAATCTCAAATAAAGATGATGGAGTGAAAATCCTGCAGTAGTTACAATACTTTATTATATACAAGACCACACTGGAATTTATAATTCAAAAAGGTCATTTCATTTATTTTTACAATTGAAAAAAAAATGAGGGAGAGAGACGGAGGGGGGCTGGATTTCACAGGGGCTGTGATTCAGCAACATATGAGTGCATGGTCTTCAAATGCCAAATCTCTTCTTTCTAGACTTCTTGATTCTTCGACCAGCTGAAAAAAAGGGAAAAATCTAGACATTGATAAAACCATGCTAAATACTGTACCAGTCAAAAGTTTGGACACACCTTCTCATTCCAGGGTTTTTCTTTATCTATTTTCTACATTTGAGAATAATAGTGAAGACATCACAACTATGAAATAACACATATGGAATCATGTAGTAACCAAATAAGTGTTAAACTAATCTAAATATATTTGATATTAGAGATTCTTCAACGTAGCCACTTTGCCTTGATGACAGCTATGCACACCCTTGGCCTTTTCTCAACCAGCTTCATGAGGTAGTCACCTGGAATGCATTTATTTTAACAGGTGTGCCTTGTTAAAAGTTCATTTGTGGAATTTCTTTCCTTCTTAATGTGTTTGAGCCAATCAGTTGTCTTGTGACAAGGTAGGGGTGGTATACAGAAGATAGCCCTATTTGGTAAAAGACCAAGTCCATATTATGGCAAGAACAGCACAAATGAGCAAAGAGAAACAACAGTCCATTATTACTTTAACACATGAAGGTCAGTCAATACGAAATAATTCAAGAACTTTGAACGTTTTTTCAAGTGCAGTAGCAAAACCCATCAAGTGCTATGATGAAACTGGCTCTTATGAGGACCGCCACAGGAAAGGAAGACCCAGAGTTACCTCTGCTGCAGAGGATAAGGTCATTAGAGTTAACTGCACCGCAGAAATGGCAGCCCAAATTAAGGCTTCACAGAATTCAAGTAACAGACACATCTCAACATCAACTGCTCAGAGAAGACTGAGTGAATCAGGCCTTCATGGTTGAATTGCTGCATAGAAACCACTACTAAAGGACACCAATAATAAGAAGAGACTTGCTTGGGCTAAGAAACACGAGCAATGGACATGAAACCGGTGGAAATCTGTCCAAATTTGAGATTTTTGGTTCCAACCTCTGTGTTTTTGTGAGACGATGAGTAGCTGAACGGCTGATCTCCGCGTGTGTGGCTCCCACCGTGAAGCACTGAGGAGGTGGTATGGTGTGGGGGGTGCTTTGCTGGTGACACTGTCTGTGATTTATTTCAAATTCAAGGCACACTTAACCACCATCTGTTTTGTTCTTAGTTGGACTACCATTTTTTTTTCAACAGGACAATGACCCAGCACACCTCCAGGCTGTGTAAGGTCTATTTTTATTTATTTAAAACACTATATTTAACTAGGCAAGTCAGTTAAGAACCCATTTTTATTTACAATGAAGGCCTACCCCAGTCAAACATGGACGTGCGGCACCCTTTGGGACTCCCAATCACAGCCAGATGTGATGCAGCCTGAATTTGAACCGGGGACTGCAGTGATGACTCTTGCACTGAGATGCAGTAACTTAGACCGCTGCGACACTCAGGAGCCCTATTTGACAAAGGATAGTGATGGAGTGCTGCGTCAGATGACCTGGCCTCCACAATCACCTGACCTCACCCCAATTGATTTGGGATGAGTTGGACCGCAGAGTGAAGGAAAAGCAGTCAACAAGTGCTCAGCATACGTGGGAAATCCTACGAGACTGTTTGAGACAATGCCAAGAGTGTGTAAAGCTGTCATCAAGGCAAAGGGTGGCTACTTTGAATAATCTAAAAGCCAAATGATTCCGTATGTGTTATTTCATAGTTTTGTCGTCTTCACTGTTATTCTACAAAATAGAAAATAGTAAAAATAAAGAGAAACCCTTGAATGAGTAGGGTTGTCCAAACTTTTGACTAGTACTGTATACAGTATATTAAATCGGGTGTATTTGAAATACATTCTGTTTTGTTAGTTCCTTACTCATGGTTAATTTGTGTTTACCAATTTCATATTATTCCAGCGAGACTGGCCAGAAATAAAAAGATGTAACTCTTGTAAAATTGGTCTTCCATTGTGAACGGTTTGGGCCACAGATGAGCCTTTATTTAACTAGACAAGTCAGTTAAGAACAAATGTGTAACGACGTTCGTCTGTAGAAGGAGAAGCGGACCAAAAAGCAGCGTGGTGGTTACTCATGTTCTTTAATGGAAAATGAACGATACATGAAATAACTTAAATCTACAAAACAACAAACGGAACGTGAAAAACCTATACAGCCTATCCTGTGACAACACAGTGACAGGAACAATCACCCACAAACACAGTGAAACCCAGGCTACCTAAGTATGATTCTCAATCAGAGACAACTAATGACACCTGCCTCTGATTGAGAACCATACTAGGCCAAAAACATAGAAATGCCCCAAAACATAGAAAAACAAACAGACTGCCCACCCAACTCACGCCCTGAACAACTAAATAAATACAAAACAGAAAATCAAGGTCAGAACGTGACAGTACCCCCCCCCCCCCCCCCCCCCCCCCCAAAGGTGCGGACTCCGGCCCCAAAACCTTGACCTATAGGGGAGGGTCTGGGTGGGCGTCGGTCCGCGGTGGCGGCTCCGGCGCGGGACGCGGACTCCACTTCATCATTGTCTTAGTCCGCCTTATTGTCCGCCTCCGTGGCTTTCTCACCATGGCCACCCCTCTCAATGACCCCACTGGACAGAGGGGCTGCTTGGGACAGAGGGGCAGCTCGGGACAGAGGTGAAGCAGCTGCTCGGGACAGAGGGGCAGCTGCTCGGGACAGAGGGGCGATAGCAGCTCGGGACAGAGGGGCGATAGCCGCTCTGGACAGAGGGGCAGCTGCTCGGGCGGCCCCTGGCTGACTGGCGGCACTGGCGGCCCCTGGCTTACTGGCGGCCCCTGGCTGACTGGCGGCCCCTGGCTTCCTGGCGGCCCCTGGCTGACTGGCGGCTCTGGCGGCCCCTGGCTGACTGGCGGCTCTGGCGGCCCCTGGCTGACTGGCGGCACCTGGCTGACTGGCGGCACTGGCGGCCCCTGGCTGACTGGCGGCCCCTGGCTGACTGGCGGCACTGGCGGCCCCTGGCTGACTGGCGGCCCCTGGCTGACTGGCGGCCCCTGGCGGCTCCTGGCAGACGGGCGGCACTGGCGGCTCCTGGCAGACGGGCGGCACTGGGCAGACGGGCGGCACTGGGCAGACGGGCGGCACTGGCGGCGCTGGAGAGGAGGAAGGCTCTGGAAGCGCCGGACTGAGTAGCTCTCGTAGCGCCGAACAGGCGGGAGACTCCGGCAGCGCTGGAGAGGAAGCCCCTGTAAGGATGGGCCGGAGAGACAGCCTGGTACGGGGGGCTGCCACCGGAGGGCTGGTACGTGGAGGTGGTGACGGATAGACCGGCCCGTGCAGGCGCACTGGAGCTCTTGAGCACCGAGCCTGCCCAACCTTACCCGGTTGAATGGTCCCGGTCGCCCTGCCAGTGCGGCGAGGTGGAATAGCCCGCACTGGGCTATGCAGGCGAACCGGGGACACCGTGCGCAAGGCTGGTGCCATGTAAGCCGGCCCAAGGAGACGCACTGGAGACCAGATGCGTAGAGCCGGCTTCATGGCACTTGGCTCGATGCCCACTCTAGCCCGGCCGATACGCGGAGCTGGAATGTACCGCACCGGGCTGTGCACCCGCACGGGGGACACCGTGCGCTCCACCGCATAACACGGTGCCTGCCCGGTCTCTCTAGCCCCCCGGTAACCACAGGAAGTTGGCTCAGGTCTCCTACCTGGCGTAGCCATACTCCCTGTGAGCCCCCCCCCCCCCAATAAATTTTTGGGGCTGACTCTCGGGCTTCCATCCGCTCTGCCGTGCTAGTTCCTCATAATGCCGCCTCTCTGCTTTTGCTGCCTCCAGCTCGGCCTTGGGGCGGCAATATTCTCCTGGCTCTGCCCAGGGTCCTTTCCCGTCTAGAATCTCCTCCCAAGTCCATTTCTCCAAGTAGTGCAGCCTCTCCCACTGCTGCTGCTGCTGCTCCTGCTGCTCCAGTCGCTTCTCCTGCTGCTGCTGTTGCTGCTGCCTCTGTTTACCACGCCGCTTGGTCCTTGGTTGGTGGGTGATTCTGTAACAACGTTCGTCTGTAGAAGGAGAAGCGGACCAAAAAGCTTACTCATGTTCTTTAATGGAAAATGAACGATACATGAAATAACTTAAATCTACAAAACAACAAACGGACCGTGAAAAACCTATACAGCCTATCCTGTGACGACAACAAACACAGTGACAGGAACAATCACCCACAAACACAGTGAAACCCAGGCTACCTAAGTATGATTCTCAATCAGAGACAACTAACGACACCTGCCTCTGATTGAGAACCATACTAGGCCGAAAACATAGAAATGCCCCAAAACATAGAAAAACAAACATAGACTGCCCACCCAACTCACGCCCTGACCAACTAAATAAATACAAAACAACGGAAAAATCAAGGTCAGAACGTGACAAAATGATTATTTAAAATGACAGCCTACTACGAGGCAAAAGGCCTCCTGCGGGGATGGGGACTGGGATTAAAAATATAAATAAAATATAAATATAGGACAAAACTCACATCACGACAAGAGAGACAACACAACACTACATAAAGAGAGACCTAAGACAACAACATAGAAAGGCAGCAACACATGAAAACACAGCATGGTAGCAACACAACATGACAACAACACAACATGGTAGCGGCACAACATGACAACAACACAACATGGTAGCAGCACAAAAACATGGTACAAACATTCTTGGGCACAGACAACAGCACAAAGGGCAAGAAGGTAGAGACAACCACAGACACCAAGCCTTGCTCCGTTTGTTTCTATGGTAGAGGCTGTGTTATAGGTAAGACCAGAGGCATATATTAAGAAATAAATGACTGGGTGAGCCTAATCAGACTTGCCTGTGGTAATGGTTGTCACAGACGAAGTCAAATGATAAATGCCTTTGCTGGTGTTGCGAGGGCTGCATTTCTGCAGAATGCCTGCGGGACCTGCTGGTCTGGGGTAGAGGGCTGCATTTCTGCAGAATGCCTGCGGGACCTGCTGGTCTGGGGTAGAGGGCTGCATTTCTGCAGAATGCCTGCGGGACCTGCTGGTCTGGACAGAGGTCGGCATTTTTCATGCTGCGGTTGGGAGCTGTTGTGAAAACAGACAACTTCGGGAGAGAAATATTTTTGTTATTTGGAGACGTTCGACTTTCTGTTTTCGTATGCGTTAGCCTAGACCTAGCTATTGTATTATAATCACTTATTTGTCTCATTATTCACACCCTTAGAATTCGCTGCTTCTAGTTAAGTAGCCTACAGTGGTGTAAATCACTTAAATCACTTTACAGTGGTGTAAATCACTTAATAGTACTTTCAAGACTTTTTACTTAAGTCGTCTTTTGGGAGTATCTGTACTTTACTATTTATATTTTTGACAACTTTTACTTTTACTTCACTACATTCCTAAAGAAAATGATGTACTTTTTTACTCCATACATTTTCCCTGACACCCAAAAGTACTCATTACATTTAAATTCACAGCAGGACATAAAAAATGTTCTAATTCCCACACTTATTATCAAGAGAACATTTGTAATGTGGAAGCTGGGAGTCGGGAAGCAAGTACAGGTGGTGAGTTTAATAATAAACGGATCATGGACAGATACAAGCGTAGTATACAGAGAAGAAACACACAGTCAATACTGCCTGGGGAATGGAACTAAGGAGGTGACAGATATAGGGAAGGAAATCAGAGTTAGTTGACTCAGAGTTGAAGGCAAACTCTGGGTTTTGGGGTTTCACAAAGCCAGTTCAGCTCAACTCTGAGTCAGTTACTATGGCAACGTACTCCGCGAAGCCCGGAGTTTCTCCTTCTCTTTAGCTGAAGCCTGCAGGTTGAAGGACGTGTGAGACGTGTCCTTTTCTTGAAGAGCCAGTTGATATTGAAGCACAAATAGAGAGGGTGATCAGACCACGCTTGGATGTTTTCTCATTCCCTGATGATTATCAGTTTGAGCGTTTCCGGGTTTTTTTCCTGCACAATCGATCATTCATCTGAACAATATTCTCAGCCCTCAATATCGTTCATATGACACATCGTGGACATGCTTTCAGTTTGTGAACAAATTCTTTGTGTTGCACTTCGTTTTTTTTTTTTTTTGCCAACGGGAGTTTTCTATATAACATCGGTGACGCTGAGCGATGGTGAGTGTCCACTGAGCGCTAGATTTGCTCGTGGTGAGTTTTTACAGTATATATAGCTATATCCTATTTTAATCAATATTTTGTTTCCTCTTATTGCAACTGAACATTTAAACTGTATCCTCTGTCACGGCCCCTCCTCTGCAGTGCAGGGGTGGTTTCTCCTGCAGGCAGAGGAGGGTCGTTAGTGATTGGAGTCACCTGGGCTCAGGGTATTTAAACGGCTTCACTAATCCCTCCTCTCTCTCTCTCTCTCTCTCTCTCTCTCTCTCTCTCTCTCTCTCTCTCTCTCTCTCTCTCTCTCTCTCTCTCTCTCTCTCTCTCTCTCTCTCTCTCTCTCTCTCTCTCTCTCTCTCTCTCTCTCTCTCTCTCTCTCTCTCTCTCTCTCTCTCTCTCTCTCTCTCTCTCTCTCTCTCTCTCTCTCTCTCTCTCTCTCTCTCTCTCTCTGCTCCTCCAGGTATGATCCTGTTTTGTTTGTCTGTAGTTTTCACTCAGTCATATTCACACACACAGATTCACGCATCCCTGCACGTTACATACACACCTACTCATTCAAGGGTTTTTCTTTATTTTTACTATTTCCTATATTGCAGAATAATAGCGAAGACATCAAAAATAATACATATGTAATCATGTAGTAAGCAAAAAAGTGCTTAACAAATCAAAATATATTTTAGATTCTACAAAGTAACCACCCTTTGCCTTGTTGACGGCTTTGCAGACCAGCTTCAACCAGCTTCATGCTTTTCCAACGGTCTTGAAGGAGTTCCCACACATGCTGAGCACTTGCTGGCTGCTTTTCCTTCACTCTGAGGTCCAACTCATCCCAAACCATCTCAATTGGGTTGAAGTCAGGTGATTGTGGAGGCCAGGTCATCTGATGTAGCACTCCATCACTCTCCTTGGTCAAATAGCCCTGACACAGCCTGGAGGTGTGTTTTGGGTCATTGTCCTGTTGAACAACAAATGATAGTCCGACTGAACGCAAACCAGATGGGATCGCGTATCGCTGCAGAATGCTGTGGTAGCCATGCTGGTTAAGTGTGCCTTGAATTCTAAATAAATCACAGACAGTGTCCCCAGCAAAGCAACCCCACACCATCACACCTCCTCCTCCATGCTTCACGGTGGGAACAACACATTCAGAGATCATCTGTTCACCTATCTCAAATTTGGACTCATCAGACCAAAGGACAGATTTCCACCGGTCTAATGTCCATTACTCGTGTTTTTTGGCCCAAGCAAGTCTCTTCTTATTATTGGTGTCCTTTAGTGGTTTCTTTGCAGCAATTCGACCATGAAGGCCTGATTCACACAGTCTCCAATTGGAACAGTTAATGTTGAGATGTGTCTGTTACTTGAACTCTGTGAAGCATTTATTTGGGCAGCCATTTTTGAAGCTGGTGACTCTAATGAACTTATGGTTTTTGCGACTGCACTTGAAGAAACATTCAAAGTTCTTGATATTTTCTGGATTGACTGACCTTCATGTCTTAAAGTAATGATGAACTGTTGTTTCTCTTTGCTTATTTCAGCTGTTCTTGCCATAATATGGACTTGGTCTTTTACCAAATAGGGCCACATTCTGTATACCACCCCTACCTTGTCACAACACAACTGATTGTTTCAAACGCATGACAATTCATTTTTAACAAGGCACACCTGTTAATTTAAATGTATTCAAGGTGACTACCTCATGAAGCTGGTTGAGAGAATGCCAAGATTGTGTCATCAAGGAAAAGGGTGGCTACATTGAAGAATCTCAAATACAAAATATATTTTGATTCGTTCAGCACTTTTTTGGTCACTATTATTATACAATGTAGAAAATATGTAAAATAAAGAAAAACCCTTGAATGAGTAAGTGTGTCCCAGCTTTTGACTGGTACTGTATCTACCTCAATTACTTCGTACCCCTGCACATTGACTTGATACTGGTACTCCCTATACATAGCCATGTTATTTCTACTCCCTATATATAGATATGTTATTTCTACTCCCTATATATAGCCATGTTATTTCTACTCTCTATATATAGATATGTTATTTCTACTCCCTATATATAGCCATGTTATTTCTACTCTCTATATATAGCCATGTTATTTCTACTCCCTATACATAGCCATGTTATTTTCTACTCCCTATATATAGCCATGGTATTTTTAATTGTTATTCATTGTGTCACTATTTCTGTTTCATATATCGTCTTTAACTCTGCACTGTTGGAAATGGACCTGTAAGTAAGCATTTCACTGTTAGTCTACACCTGTTGTCTACGAAGAATGCGACAAATACAATTAGATTTGAATTTGATATGATAATCCACAACCCCCTGAGGTGCCTTATTGCTATTATAAACAGGTCACGAACATAAATAGAACAGTAAACAAGTATTTTTGTGTAATACCTGCAGTATATATATTGTCTCAGCCTATCAGCATCCAGGGCTAGAACTACCCGGTTTAAAATACTTCTGTATCCTCCAATAGAAAGCTAAGCCACTTCCAGATGTTGTTGTGGGGGATCTCAGAGATAAGTGTGTGGGCAGGAATGTTGTGGTGTGCAAAGAGGACTGGTGTGTTGATGTTATGTTTATCCTGTACTGGCTGGTTCTACGTTGTTCTACGTCCAGTCTTCCAGTACCCCCAACAGCACACCTTGTTGTTGTAGCCCAGGACAAACAAAGCTGATTTAATTCATTGAGAACATGATGATTAATTAACAAGTTGAATCATGGGATCTTGTCCAGGTCTACAATATAAATACTTACTGTCAGGGAAACTGGAGGACTGGAGTTGGGAAACACTGTTCTAAGTCTTCTGTTATTATGGTGCTATTAGGATTAGGAAGTATTTGAACTGATGGTAAAATATATCCTTTGTTTTTGCAAGTTTGTCAGTGAAAGAAAGCAGACAGAACATTATTGTAAGCCCCTTCCCACACAATATACCACAGGTAATGTCTGAGCATGTTGGAGCTTGTCAACAGAGATCATGTTACATCCTTTTACAACTCTAGTGGTTTCATTTGCCTGAAATATGCTGGATTGTTTTTGCATGCTACCTACATGACATTGAATTCATAATTATGTTCCAGCCAGTCATCCAGAACTACTGTTCTGTGAGAAGAAACCCTGTTTATTGCACAACAAAGAGAAGTTGGAATCAGTCACACGCTGTTGCTACAGTAACCTGCTCCTAGTCCGTAGGCTGAGTCCCTGTAGGACTAAAGTGACTTCATGTATTTTTTTTATCTGTCCTGCTTGGTGGAATTTCTCACAACTAGGGATTTCACATCTGGTGAGGAACTACACATCTGGAGGGACTAAGCCTATACCTCTTTAGACTTTGTTGAAAGTACTGTACGGAAATGCTGCTTTTCCCAGGTCTCCCTCAAAAATACATTCTCATCTAACAGCACTTCCTGGTTAAGTAAAGGATACATTTAAATAATGGTACAACTGCTGGCTCACAGTTGTATTACTGTATTAGAGTTGCAACCACAGACTGTGGAGCTGTGATATTGCTCCATAGAGAAATTGCCCTCTATTCTGTGGTCAGCAGATCAACTAATCTTGGAGCATTTGAATTTGAATGTCTCAGCTACAGTTTATCCAGCTCCATCCTACCTTGATCAACTGGTTTTTATCTCCAACCAACCAGGAGTTACCGCTGATATGACAGGACCTTTAACCTAACACAATAAAGGGACATTTTAGCACAATCCCTTGATATACTTAAATAATTTCTTGAAGGAGACTCCGGTCCAAATTAGATTTTCAGTATTCAATGTACAATGTAATGACCGTCATATTACATAGTTTGTAAACTACTATTATGATCTCTAGCAGATTCATGTGTTGCGCTGTAATAGTCAGGTTTTTTTCACACCATGAGGCGATCTTCTGCCATTGAAAATAATGGAGGGTTGTTATAGATCTCACAGGGCCACAGAACAAGGTACATGACTGCCCTCTTAGAAAGAGTTCTATTTACAGGGACCTTCTCTACAGAATGAATGGCTCTAAAAGGGTTCTTTGTTGGGTGAAAAGGTTCTGGAACCATAAAGGGTTCTACAGGGTCATGCAGAATAACCTTTTTTTAAAGGTTCTAAATAAGTGTACTCAGAGACATGCTTTCCAACCCTTTCACTAAAGTAGTTTCATCATGTGACCATGCCAATAGAAACACTTCCTTTGCATCAGGAATTTTAACAAGAATGTAGCCAGATGTACTGAGTATATCCTAATGTATGTCCTGAAGCATGTTTTCCTTGTGTTGAGCCATTTATGAGACATTGCTGTTGTGCATTATCATAAAAACCCACACAGAGGGCAATAAACACGTGTAGACTATTAAACTCGTTATGGTTTAGGTAATTACATCCTTTCTCTGTAATCGTTGCTTGTGTGATCAACTAGCAGTTTCTTATAGTTTTACATGGGTTGGATTTTATTTTTCTCTTTTTCAAGCAGCAGTCATGAAGGTTGCATCTTTCAACATCCAGAAATTTGGGAAGCATAAGCTATCAAACCCAAACACCCTTGCTACCCTTGTGAAGGTACAGATATATGATTGTATTCATGATTTCAGAATTCCCTCAGATAAACATTTGGCAAACTATCCTAAAACAAGGATGTTATCCTACATATAAACAGATAAACTATTGAACTTTTTCTTATTTTCCTTCCTTTCAGATTGTGTCTCGCTATGACATCATACTGATTCTAGAGGTGGTGGATAAGAGAGAAACTTCAGTGAAAAAGTTCCTGGAGGAATTAAATAAGTCAAGTGATTTCCCTCATGTGACGCTATAAAACATACAACTGGGGAAACTCCTGGACCTACATGATAAGTATCACTCATTACAGGTGTGTCATTACAGGGCCAATAAGAAGCAACACTACACTCTGCAAATCAGCACTCGTCTGGGAAGAGACAAATACAAGGAGCAGTTTATGTTTCTGTACAGGTACAATTCAAACCCATTCAACTTTACCCTCATAAACCTCTATCTGATGCTATTGATTTTTTCACATTGTTATCTGATTTAAAAAAAATATTTAATGCACGACTAATGCTATTAAATGTGTTGTATTGTTTATTCTGAAAGGGATGATTTGGTGGACTTGGTTGGTTCCTGGCAATATGAGGACAACCAGGTTGGAGATGTGGACGCCTTCGCCAGGGAGCCTTACATTCTCCGCTTCAAATGTCTCAACACTAGTAAGGGGCACAGGAGTGCTAGAATTAAGCATGATCCAGTCATATAGCATTTAATTTAGCAAATAATATGAACGTGACAGACAGACAGCTGGATATTGCAGCAGAGAATGACAGCCCAATCATAAACAGCTGTAATATATACTTCTCATATCTTCCTGTGTTTCTCAGTGCTGGAGGACTTGGTACTGATCCCAGTGCACACCAAGCCTGACGATTCAGTGAAGGAGCTGGATGAGCTTTATGATGTCTTCCTGGAAGTGAAAAAGAAATGGAAGACTGATGTAAGTTCTGAAATAACCATTGACAGAGCTTAACACTTCCCTTCCGTTTAGAAAGTGCACTTGTCACCAAAGACTATATATATGAGCCTTTGACAAGTAAAATACAACACCAGACACATGGTGATTTCAAGATAACTAAAAACAGTTTCCTTATTCTGGATGAAACGTAACTTTGTTGTTGAATGTTTCTCTCTGTACCAGAACGTTATGATCCTAGGTGACTTCAATGCAGACGGTTCCTACCTTTCTAAAAAGGGCATGAAAGCCATCCGTATCCGGAGTGACAAAAATTTCCACTGGCTGATTAAAGATGATGTGGATACCACAGCAAACACAGGCAACGATAACACTTATGACAGGTGACGCACTGTGATTTGTGAAATTCATTATTGAACGCCTCATGTATGAAACAGATGATCACCTATGGAGTTCATTTGACATTTCTTTGGTATTGTTTAAAGGTGGTTAAAATGTCATAAGAGCTGTCATAAGAACTATTATAAAACTAGTGTACTTGTGTGTAATATGGAATGACTGCTGACTTCCTTTTCTGATCAACATCTAGGATTGTGATCTATGGGGATGACATGCTTGACGCCGTCGTGCCAAACTCTGCCAAACCATTCAACTTCCAGATTGAATACGGGCTTTCAGAAGAAGATGTAAGTATGCAGGTTACAGACTAATTCCATCCTGGAAGATGGTTTGATTACAATATTATAAGTAGATTAAATGAACATGTTAGTAGCCTACATTGTGACAACCTGTCCTAGAAATACAGTGCATGTCAAAGTTGAGCCGTCTGGCTCATGTCTCAACATCTAACTACTCTGCTGTATTAGGCCCTGGAGGTGAGCGACCATTACCCTGTGGAGGTAGAGCTGAAAAGGAAAACACCAACAGAACAGAGTAAGCAGCATCATTGAACTTTATTCTGAATCTCCCAAACTTTCCTCTTTAAAAAAATAGTCAAAACGGTGTAAAGACAAAAAAACTAAACAGCATCTTTACAGACAAATCATTCCACACAGACGTTCACATATCCATCCATACACAGATGCACATATCACCTGACACAGAAAAATAATTGTAGATATAACAAAATAAATCTGATTTTCAGGCTCTGCGACTGGGAAATAGAACCCTGTACATGGACAGGAGGACGGAGGAAGTGAGTGAAGAGGTGATGGAGATGGAGAAGAAGCCTTATCCAACCAGAGAAGCTGAATTTAGAGATACTGGTGCTGAAGATTCGGATGGTCAAGCTTAGGAACACTTACGTTGATCTCTGATTAAATCTTACCACAATACTAGTCATATTAATACTGCATATCATGTTTGTATGTCTAGTGTAGCTACTGATCTAATACTGATTTGTATCTTGACAGAATCTCAAATAAAGATGGAGTGAAAATCCTGCAGTAGTTACAATCTTTATTATTTACAAGACCACATTGGAAATTATAATTCAAAAAGGTAATTTCATGTTTTTCCTCTGTTTACAATTGATCGAAATGAAAGAAAAAAACTGAGGGAGAGAGACGGAGGGGGGCTGGATTTCACAGGGGGCTGTGATTCAGCAACATATGAGTGCATGGTCTTCAAATGCCAAATCTCTTCTTTCTAGACTTCTTGATTCTTCGACCAGCTGAAAAAAAGGGAAAAATCTAGACATTGATAAAACCATGCTAAATACTGTACCAGTCAAAAGTTTGGACACACCTTCTCATTCCAGGGTTTTTCTTAATTTTTACTATTTTCTACGTTGTAGAATAATAGTGAAGACTTCACAACTATCCAGTTTGCTGAGTAGTATTGGAGGCTATTTTATAGATGACATCGCCGAAGTCAAGGATCGGTAGGATGGTCAGTTTTACGAGGGTATGTTTGGCAGCATGAGTGAAGGAAGCTTTGTTGCGAAATAGGAAGCCGATTCTAGATTTAATTTTTGATTGGAGATGCTTAATGTGAATCTGGAAGGAGAGTTTACAGTCTAACCAGATACCTAGGTATTTGTAGTTATCCACGTATTCTAAGTCAGAGCCGTCCAGAGTAATGATGCTGGATGGGCGGGCAGGTGCGGGCAATGATCAGTTGAATAGCATGCATTTAGTTTTATTTGCGTTTAAGAGCAGTTGGAGGCCACGGAAGGAGAGTTATATGGCATTGAAGCTCGTCAGGAGGTTAGTTAACACAGTGTCCACTGAAGGGCCAGAAGTATACAGAATGGTGTCGTCTGCGTAGAGGTGGATTAGAGAATCACCAGCGGCAAGAGCGACATCATTAATGTATACAGAGTATTGTGGCACCCCCATAGAGACTGCCAGATGTCCTGACAACAGGCCCTCTGATTTGACACACTGAGCTCTATCAGAGAAGTAGTTGGTGAACCAGGTGAGGCAATCATTTGAGAAACCAAGGCTGTTGAGTCTGCCAATAAGAATGTGGTGATTGACAGAGTAACAAGCCTTAGCCAGGTCGATGAATACGGCTGCACAGTAATGTCTCTTATCGATGGTGGTTATGATATCGTTAAGGACCTTGAGCGTAGCTGAGGTGCACCCATGACCAGCTCGGAAACCAGATTGCATAGCGGAGAAGGTACGATGTGATTCAAAATGGTCAGTAATCTGTTTGTTAACTTGGCTTTCGAAGACCTTAGAGATGCAGGGTAGGATAGATATAGGTCTGTAGCAGTTTGGGTCTAGAGTGTCTCACCCTTTGAAGAGGGGGATGACCGCGGCAGCTTTCCAATCTTTAGGAATCTCAGACGATACGAAAGAGAGGTTGAACAGGCTCGTAATAGGGGTTGCAACAATTTCGGCAGATCATTTTAGAAAGAGAGGGTCCAGATTGTCTAGCCCGGCTGATTTGTAGGGGTCCAGATTTTGCAGCTCTTTCAGAACATCAGCTATCTGGATTTGGGTGAAGGAGAAATGGTGGAGGCTTTGGCGGGTTGCTGTGAAGGGTGCCGGGCAGTTGACCGAGTTAAAGGTAGCCAGGTGGAAAGCATGGCCAACCGTAGGGAAATAATTATAAAAATTCTCAATTATAGTGGATTTGTCGAATGTAACAGTGTTTCCTAACCTCAGAGCAGTGGGCAGCTGGGATGAGGTGCTCTTATTCTCCATGGACTTTAGTGTCCCAGAACTTTTTTAAGTTTGTACTGCAGGATACAAATTTCTGTTTAAAAAAGCTAGCCTTAGCTTTCCTAACCGCCTGTGTATATTGGTTCTTAACTTCCCTGAACAGCTGCATATCACGGGGGCTATTCGATGCTAATGCAGAACGCCACAGGATGTTTTTGTGCTGGTTAAGGGCTGGTTAAGGGCAGTCAGGTCTGGGGAGAACCAAGGGCTATATCTGTTCCTGGTTCTACATTTTTTGAATGGGGCATGCCTATTTAAGATGGTGAGGAAGGCACTTTTAAAGAACAACCAGGCATCCTCTACTGTCGGGATGAGGTCAATGTCATTCCAGGATACCCCGGCCAGGTCGATTAGAAAGGCCTGCTCGCAGAAGTGTTTTAGGGAGCGTTTGACAGTGATGAGGGGTGGTCGTTTGCTCGCAGACCCATTATGGATGCAGGCAATGAGGCAGTGATCGCTGAGATCTTGGTTGAAAACAGCAGAGGTGTATTTGGAGGGTGAGTTAGTTAGGATGATATCTATGAGGGTGCCCGTGTTTACAGATTTGGGGTTATATCTGGTAGGTTCATTGATAAGTTGTGTGAGATTGAGGGCATCAAGCTTAGATTGTAGAATGACTGGGGTGTTAAGCATGTCCCAGTTTAGGTCACCAAGCAGCACGAGCTCAGAAGATAGATGGGGGGAAATCAAATCACATATGGTGTCCAGGGCACAGCTGGGGGCAGAGGGTGGTCTATAGCAAGCGGCAACGGTGAGAGACTTGTTTCTGGAAAGGTTCATTTTTAGAAGTAGAAGCTCAAATTGTTTGGGTACAGACCTGGATAGTAAGACATAACTCTGCAGGCTATCTTTTCAGTAAATTGCAACACCGCCCCCTTTGGTAGTTCTATCTTGTCGGAAAATGTTGTAGTTAGGAATTCTTCCTAAGCCAGGATTCAGACACGGCTAGGACATCCGGATTGGTGGAGTGTGCTAGGGCAGTGAATAAAACAAACTTAGGGAGGAGGCTTCTAATGTTAACATGCACAAAACCAAGGCTTTTACGGTTGCAGAAGTCAACAAATGAGAGAGCCTGGGGGGTGGGAGTGGAGGTAGACACTGCAGGGCCTGGATTAACCTCTACATCACCAGAGGAACAGAGGAGGAGTAGGATAAGGGTACGGTTAAAGGCTAACAGAACTGGATGCCTAGTACGTTCAGAACAGAGTAAACGGAGCAGATTTCTGGGCACGGTAGAATATATTCAAGGCATAATGTACAGACAAAGGTATAGTAGGATGTGAATACAGTGGGGGTAAACCTGTGCATATAGTCATAATGAAAGAGATATTGTCTCTAGAAGTAGCATTTAAACCATGTGATGTCACTGTGTGTGTGGGAGGTGGAACTAAATTGTTAGCCGAGGTGTGTCGAGCAGTGCTAGAGGCTCTACAGTGAAATAAAACAATAGTTACAAACCAGAACAGCAATCGACACGGCATGGTGACGTTAGGGAAAGGCATGCGTAGTCGGGTGATCATACACGTCCAGTGCGTGGCTTCAGGCAGCTAGCGGCACGGGGCTAGCAGGCTAACAGAAAGGCTTTAGAGGGATGACGCCACGGAGGGAAGTCATACAGCTACAGACCAAGTTGAGTCACGAGTCATAGACGCTCAAATCGAAGTTGAGTGTCAAGTGTTTTTTATTTTTGCCAAGTCATGTCTCAAGTACAACAATTTGCGACTAGAGTAGTACTCCAGTCCAAGTAACGTGACTCGAGTCCACATCTTTGTTATTTGCTAAATCAAATTGCATTTGGATGGATCTTAATTATAGCTCTCCGGTTTCCCCTTACCAGTGTTGAGACATTTTAAAGCAGAGAATGCAAGGCTCCCTGGCGAAAAGAAACCCCATGTTAGTCTAGGTTGAATATAATTCAAATGAACAAGTACAAGGCTGCTGCTGTTTGGCAGTTTTCCTTCTCCCTAGGGCCATGCATTTTTTGCCGGAATTTCTTTAAAACCATGTGACCTGTTTTGAAAATATCTATACAGCTACGTGGAAGGTAGCCTAGTGATTAAGAGTGTTGGCCCAATAACCGTAAGGTAGCTGGTTTGAATCCCCGAGCTGACTTGGTGAAAAATCTGTTAATGTGCTCTTGAGCAAGGCAACTTAACCCAAATTGCTCTGGATAAGGGTGTCTGCAAAACATTTTTATCTGGTTTCATTGTCCGTATAAAACCCTTTTTACAACTAACTAATCACGGTCAGACCCTTTAGGGTACTGATTTATACCTGCTTAGGTTATCAGATTAGGAAAAGCTCAGGGCCTCAGGGGAAAAAAAATTCCTCATCACTCTGGGACCTGTGCCACCTCTGGATCAGGGCATCATTGGTCCCAGAATTCGGTACAGTGGGTTCAAAGACTAGGTGGTAGTGGGGGGAAAAGGATGTAGTTTGTAAAACATGTGGATCCAAAATGACTGATGCATTGCAATTGCAATGACATTTATATAAAACACTTAATCATTGACTTGAGGACAAAACCCCAAATTAGGGACATGTGATGTGACTTGACCTGAGCTGTGGAACATTGGGCTACTCTTGAGACTTGCCCATTATTGATTGAAACTTGACTTGAGACGTATAGGTTAAGACTTGAGATCTCTTAGGACTTGCAAAATTGTAATTTGGTCCCATCTCTGGTGAATGACAGACTGACAGAAACGCAGGTGGAGATTGCTGCAAATAATAAAAGCCCATTAATAAACAGCTGTAATATATACTTCTCATCTCTTCCTGTGTTTCTCAGTGCTTGGTACTGAGTGCACTTGTCACCAAAGACTATATATGAGCCTTTGACAAGTAAAATACAACACCAGACACATGGTGATTTCAAGATAACTATGTATGCACCGGAACTCAATTTTAGGTCTCATAAATGGTCTGAATACTTATGTAAATAAGGTATGTTTATTTGTAACACATTTGCAAAAAAAAAAGTCTAACAATCAGTTTTTGCTTCATCATTATGGGTTAGAGGCAAAACGTGATCAATTTTAGGGTAAGGTTAATGTAACAAAATGTGGGAAACAAATCAAGGGCTCTGAATACTTTCCAAATGCACTAGATGAAATGAACATGTTAGTAGCCTACATTGTGACAACCCGTCTATAGAAATACAGTACATGTCAAAGTTGAGCCGTCTGGCTCATGTCTCAACATCTAACTACTCTGCTGTATTAGGCCCTGAAGGTGAGCGACCATTACCCTGTGGAGGTAGAGCTGAAAAGGAAAACACCAGCAGAACAGAGTAAGCAGCATCATTGAACTTTATTCTGAATCTCCCAAACTTTCCTCTTAAAGAAAATTGTCAAAACGGTGTATTAAACACAGAACAAAACAGCAACATCTTTACAAATATCACTCCACAGACACAAAAAAAAACTATGCAGAAAAATGCAGATAAGTATCACTCATTTTGAGGCTCTGCGACTGGGAAATAGAACCCTGTACATGGACAGGAGGACAGAGGAAGTGAGTGAAGAGGTGATGGAGATGGAGAAGAAGCCTTATCCAACCAGAGAAGCTAAATTTAGAGATACTGGTGCTGAAGATGCAGATGGTCAACCTTGGGAAAAGTTACATTGAACTTACCACAATACTAGTCATATTAGTACTGTATGCGTGTTTAGTGTAGCTAATGATCTAATACTGATGTGTTTCTTGACAGAATCTCAATATAGATTGAGTGAAAATACTGCAGTAGTCACAATAGTTTATTTCAGAACTTTCTTGACAAGAACACATTGGAAATTATTCAAAAGGGTCATTATATGTTTTTCCTCTTTCTAAAATGGACCCAAATGAAACAAATAATGGGGGGGGGGGGGGGGTTAGCAGGAGTTGATTTTGACAGGGGGCTGCGATTCAGCAACAAATGAGTACATGGTCTTCAACTGTATAATCACTTCTTTCCAGATTTCTTGATTCCTCCACCAGCTGAAACAAAAAGGAAAATCAAGAGAATGAGAAAACCATGCAAAATATGTTTATCTTCTTTTAGAAAACTTAAGTAGACAGAGGGACTACTAAAACAGCTGTGGCAAGCAGAGTACATTGAATGACAGGTCAAGAAAATCCATAAAGCTAAACACTGCCACCTAGTGACATCAGAATCACTAGAGCTATTCTCCTCAGCTCAGCGTTGACTTGCAATGCTTTTTCTTTGGGCTAATGGGCGTTATCCGCTGCAGTATAAAACACTTACAAACACAAGGCAGGGGACAATAATACTCTGCATATGTGGAATCAGTGTATGGGTTGTTGGGTAGATTTGGGGCGAATTGAAAGTCCACCTTTTGGTTACTTTTGGCTGTTCAGTGAATCAGAAAAATTTAAGAATCCAGATTAGATTCGGATCGTCAACAAAAACAAATAAATGATTGTTACTTAATGGTCCCTTTCCTGCTGCTTTCGTCTTCAACGCATCCAAGGCTTTCTGGTCTTCTTTCTGCTTCTGTTTGAAGGCCATTTCATCCTGGATAAGGATTACAATGGAAATACACTAGGCTGCTATTTAATTCCAAACATTTAGAAAAAAAACCCACTGAGTGTTCCCTCATTAGAATAGTTTATTACATGATATAGGCTACATATAACATCGTGCAAACAATGACAAACTCACATCATCCATCTCCTTAGTCGCTTTCTTGGCAGCTTTTAAGGGCTTCTTTTTACCACCTGTGAGACAAGAACATATCCCATTCAATCAATATGAATCAATGTATCGTGAATGAAATGAATGAATGAATACCGCATAAGCGCGTCACACACAGAAGCCTTCAGAAGGTAGGAAGCTTGCTAGCTAAACTGATCATGACATGCGGGATAGTTCCACACTTTACACAGCTGACCATCGATAATAACTTTGATATATGTATTACCTAGGAGCAGTGAGAAAGATGTTTTGAGCAAACAGCAATGTATGGGCATATATGGTACATACAAATGCCATCACAGTTTAAAAAGATTCAGCTTTCTAACCTAAATTAGTAGTTAGGCTCACCAGCTATTCCAGCTAGCTAGATATATACATTACGTTGCATGGGTTGCTAACCAACTTTCTATCTTGTAGCGTCATTATTACTTTTCACCTTAAAATAAATATCGAGGTGCATGTCAAATATGTAAATGTGAATCTCACCTTCTCTTCCGGACATATTTGCGAGTGTTTCAATAAAATCTAAATAAAACAACTGAGCTAGCGTGTCCGCAGTTGCTTTCTAACAGAGAGGAAGAGGCTAAGCGAGAAATTCCACTCCGCCCAAAGTATGTCCACGAAAATAAGCTTCTTCTTCTTCTTCTGGTTTATTGGCGAACTACACGCAAAAGGTGTATTGTCGCCATCAACTGGACGGGGGTGAAAAACTTCACTAAAGAAAAGTAATTCCGGTATCGGGAAAATATAATGACCAAAAATCCACACAAACAACGAAAAAACAATTAACAGTACCAGTCAAAGGTTTAGACATACCTACTCATTCCAGGGTTGTTCTTTGTTTTTACTATTTTCTACATTTTATAATAATAGTGAAGACATAAAAACTATGAAATAACACATATGATATAATGTAGTAACCAAAAAAGTGTTAAACAAATCTAAATATACTTTATATTTGAGATTCTTAAAAGTAGCCACCCTTTGCCTTGATGACAGCTTTTCACACTCTTGGCATTCTCCAGCCTTTTGAAATGCATTTCAATTAACAGGTGTGCCTTGTTAAAAGTAAATTCATGGAATTAATTTCCTTCTTAATACATCAGTTACGTTGTGACAAGATAAGGGTGGTAAAATACAAAGTCCATATTATGGCAAGAACAGCACAAATAAGCAAAGACAGTCCATCATTACTTTAAGACATGAAGGTCAGTCAATACGGAAAATGAAGAACTTTGAAAGTTGGTTCAAGTGTAGTCGCAAAAACCATCAAGCACTATGATGAAACTGGTTCTCATGAGGACCGCCACAGGAAAGGAAGACCCACAGCTACCTCTGCTGCAGACGATAAATTCATTAGAGTTAACTGCACCTCAGATTGCAGTCCAAATAAATAAAGTAACAGACACATCTCCAACATCAACTATTCAGAGGAGACTGTGTGAATCAGGCCTTCATGGTTGAATTGATGGAAAGGAACTACTACTAAAGTACACCAATAAGAAGAAGAGACTTGGTTGGGCCAAGAAACACGAGCAATGGACATGAGACCGGTAGAACTCTGTCCTTTGGTCTGACTAGTCCATATTTGAGATTTTTGGGTTCAAGATGCAGAATAGGTGAACAGATGATCTCTGCATGTGTGGAGGAGGTGTGGTGGTGTGGGGGTGCTTTGCTGGTGACACTGTCTGTGATTTATTTAGAATTCAAGGCACACTTAACCAGCATGGCTACCACAGCATTCTGCAGCGACCATCCCATCTGGTTTACACTTAGTGGGACTATCATTTGTTGTTCAACAGGACAATGACCCAACACACCTCCAGGTTGTGTAATGGCTATTTGACCAAAGAGAGTGATGGAGTGCTACATCAGATGACTTGGCCTTCACAATCACCTGACTTCAACCCAATTGAGATGGTTTGGGATGAGTTGGACCTCAGAGTGAAGGAAAAGCTGCCAACAAGTGCTCAGCATATGTGGGAACTCCTTCAAGACTGTTGGAAAAGCATTCCAGGTGAAGCTGGTTGAGAGAATGCCAAGAGTTTGTGAAACTGTCATCAAGGCAAAGGGTGGCTACTTTGAAGAATCTCAAATATAAAATATATTTTGATTTGTTCAACACTTTTTTGGTTACTACAAGATCGCATATGTGTTATTTCATAGTTTTGATGTCTTCGCTATTATTCTACAATGTTGAAAATAGTAAAAATAAAGAAAAACCAGTGAATGAGTAGGTATTCTAAAACTTTTGACTGGTACTGTACATATACATATCTACTGAACAAAATTATAAACGCAAGATTGAACAATTTCAAAGCTTTTACTGAGTTACAGTTCATAGAAGGGAATCATTCAATTTAAATTAATTCATTAGGCCCTAATCTATGGATTTCACCTGACTGTCATCTACTTCTCCGGACACCAAAATAAGCCCATGAAGTGAGGAATGTTTGTATGGAGGTCATTGTGTCAAATTTGTTTTAAAAAATACATTAATTGCTAATTTGCCACCTGAGGCTTATTTGATTTTATAGAAGTTTCATGATAGTTAGTTAGGTTGTTATAATTGCACTGATATAAGTGGAGTCACATGGCATTTCAGCATTTTTGAAAAATTAATAACATTGGGTGCGTTTGTAAATTCGCTCTGGCTATCTACTCCGATTTTAGAGCACTCTCATCTGAGCGCAGAACAACTGACGAATTTACAAACGCTCAACAACCATTGAATATGGCCGGTGTCAGTTAACATCAGCAAAAAATGTAATTCAATTGTTTCCAGCAGCACAGTTACAGTCACCAACGCTCTGGATAACATGAACACTGCCTAACCAGCTCTACCAGGGCAAGTAAAATGGTCAGTGAGGTTCTCTCATTTGAGTCTGGAAGTAGCTAACAAGTTAGCCAGTTAGCTTTGGTGCTTGACTGCCATTGTGAGGTCAGAATGATTGCATCAACCCTACTCCTTGGCCAGAGCACCCAGTGTGCACTCTGAACACTCCGAGAGCAAAGCGCTCTGAATTTACAAACTGACAATGCTCTGAATTTATGAACCCCAGAGCACATTCTGGCACTCCAGATTGAATTTACAAACACACACTTTATATCAGAGTTATGACTGTTACTATGGAGATAAATAGAATACCATTTTTTATTTAACTAGGCAAGTCAGTTAAGAACAAATTCTTATTTACAATGACGGCCTACCCCGGCCAATTGTGTGCCCCCATGGAACTCTCAATCACAGCCAGATGTTATACAGCCTGGATTCAAACCAGGGACTCTAGTGACATCTCTTGCACTGAGATGCAGTGTCTTAGACTGCTGCGCCAGTCATCATGGATATAACCTGTTATAGTGATGACATTGCCAATGAGGGCATCCACCATTTTAAAGGAGTTAACTGGGTGGTGATTCCTGAGTTGGGAGCAATCTGCCAATGAAGAAAAATAAGATGGACTGCTTTAAAATTGAGATAGCCTCAATGACGCTGCCCATGCTGTCATAGACACTATAATGGCACAGATACAAAGATGAGTCCTAGCTATATCTATCTCTTTGGCCTGTTGTTCGCATGTTTATTTACTCTCTCATTGACTAGAATGGTCCCACCTGATCTGGTCTCTTCCTGCATGCTTTACATCAGAGAGGAAGAGGAAGAGGCCCAACTCGGTGGAAAATCTGTCTCCCTCCAGCAGGTGGCTATTTTCGTTTGTTTCGCTCACCAAGCATGGGGTTTTCAAACGGAGGTCAATGAGAGAGTGACGAATTTGGTCAACCAAAAAATGAATGGCTTATTTGCTATGTGAGGTTTATTTGATCGAATAGAAGTTTCATAATGCTTAAGTTGTTATGACTGTACTGATATAAGTAGGACACGTAACATTCCGGAAACTTTGAGAAAAAAACACTTTATATTGGAGTTGTCTCGAGATTGCTATGCATACTCACTGCATCTCAGTGCAAGAGGCGTCACTACAGACACCCTGGTTCGATTCCAAGCTGTATTAGAACCGGCTGTGATTGAGCGGCGCATAATTAGCCCAGCGTCGTTCGGGTTTGGCTGGTGTAGGCTGTCATTGTAAATTAGAATTTGTTCTTAACTGACTTGCCTGCCTAGTTAAATAAAGATATACAGGCTGTTGACGTCAGCAACCCTCATCAAATATTCAAAAAAATATGACAAAAATTAGATGTATCCACTAATCCAAAGAAATAATAGGCGGGAGCTAGACAGACGTTTTGTGGACAACGAATACCAGGGCAGAGACGTGTATCTTGTCAGTATATCCATAATCTTTGCTTACATATTTGAGAACGCGTATTTTCTTTGTCGGAGCGGTCACTTGACTATCTTGGCAATATATTAGACAATCTTTGTTTCTAATCCGCGCTGTTAGGACCTTACTTCCACTCTAAACCGGATGCAGAATGTTTGTGATGTGCCTGATCATAAACATTTTATGATAAAATTACTCTCTACGTTTTGTAGCCAGCTGATAATTTGCTTAATAACTGAAGACAACCGGTACGTGATTATTCTTATTATGTACAAAAAACAAACAAACCAGAGAGCAATAGCCAGGATTAAAACATGATGTGTATTTAGCCCTGGGTTGCCTAAAGCAAGTTTGAAAACTCAGCTGCTAGCTAGGTAGCTACGTTGGCTAGGCCGCTATCTATGGCAATTCATTGGGCGTCTAAACCACTGCATCATGGATGACATCCAAAATGGCCATAGATTTTCAATGAATCCATTAACACCAGCATTGTAGAGGTCAACAGAGCTTCTGCAGTGCTGCAGAAATGTAGATATTATCCTCTAGATAGCCCAGCATATTTGAAGCAGAGGTGATACAGGAAATGCCAGGGGGATACAAAGTACAGTAACTAAGATAGTGGCGTTTTGGAAGATCTAACTCTAGCGAACTAGACTGTAACGTTATTAACTAGAGTTATTCAATCATTTTTGACAGCTACGTCGAAACATTGATAAATATTCATTGATACATCAAACATCAACAGGCTTTGACTACTGTACTGTTGTTCATTATTCTTATTTTATTTTTTTTGTACACAGGTGGCAGCTCCAATGTCTTGTGCTTTAGCATCATAGTGAATATAACCGACTGGCTTCTCAATGAGGTACAGAGGTAAACAGCTCCTACCATGGTGCCATGGAACATCATGTCTCTACCGTTTCCACATCACTGGCACGGTTAGAGGGACAGTGTCTTTCAGCAGGCCCTACAGCACACAACAACAACCGCCGCCATCTTCAAAAGATGACGGAGCAGACAAACCTGTTGTTCCTATTCAAGAGCGTGCTGTGGCTACAATACAGAATCTGACCGACTTGGGGAAGCAGTGGGGACAGAAGTCAGTGAGCACGGCCTCAAACACAGTTAACTACTGGTGGGAGAGGTACGAGGAGTTTGTCGGCCTGAATGAAGTCCGAGATGCTCAGTCTCAAGTCACAGAGGTAAGTCCGTATGGAAGGCAAGTCAGGAAACTGAAGGTTGTGGTATTTTTCTCTAACAGTATCTCCCTATTTCATCACTTGAGGCTTAGTTTTTCCTGACCACATGACCTTACAAGAGGGAAAACTCTGGGTCCTGTGTATAGGTGTTGTCTGGAGACCTATAACTAGTGCCCAGAGTTCTTCCTGCTCAGGTCAAGTAGTCAGGGAAACTCCCGTTTCTATTTCTCACACAGTTTCCTAAACTTGTAATCTGAACAGCTCAAGACCCATAGCCTATAACTAAGGTCTATAACTAAGGCCTCTGAGGTTTTTCCGGTCAGATCATATACTTTCCCTACATTTCTAATCATCTGTATATTTAGGCAGAGAGGGCCTTCATGGTGGCCAGAGGCATGGTGCGCGAAGCCCATTGCAGTCTGGAGGCCCTACAGGTCAAGCTGAAGGAGGTGAGGGACCGACTGGATCGGGTCTCACGAGAGGAGGCCCACTACCTTGAGCTGGCCACACTGGAGCACAAGCTGCTGCAGGTAATACTGTTAATAGACATAATCAGATGTACAATCCATTGTTGAATATGACTTGTATATTTTTGCTGTCACATTGCCCAATCCCATGAAAATACACACACACACAGACGCACACACACAGTGTCAGCTGCAAAGCAGTTTGTTGTGCTTGAGTTGAGGAGACTCACATTGGCGACTTTAGTTGTTGTATACATTTCTAATAAAGAAAATAAGACATTCTCACTTTTGTAGGAGGAGCGTCGCCTGCGGACAGCCTACGAGAATGCAGAGGGTGCAGAACGAGAGAAGTTTGCCTTATTCTCAGCTGGTGTGCGTGAGAGCCACGAAAAAGAGCGGACTCGGGCGGAGCGCACAAAGAACTGGTCTGTGATAGGCTCAGTGCTCGGAGCTTTGATAGGGGTCATGGGGTCAACCTATATCAACAGAGTACGCCTACAGGAGCTGAAGACCTTACTACTGGAGGCTCAGAAAGGACCTGTTAGTCTACAGGAGGCTATAAAAGTTCAGGCCGGTATGCATAAGTCTCAACAACAGGAGCTGAGAGGCCTTATAGACACTCTGAGGGTTACTCTTCAGCATAGAGCAGCTCAGGTGATAGCTGAGAAGGATGTGAAGAAGCCAGTGGCTGTTCAGGTTCCGGAACCCATCGTGGTTCCACCCCAGCCTTCTCCGAGTGCCTCCTCCGAGGCAGTTCTGAAAGAGATATTGTTCTATAGTCAGAAAGCACAGAGTCTTCTAGAAGGCATCCAGCCACAGCTAGGTCAGCTTGAACAGAGTGTTGGGAAGGTGGAATCAGAACTTCTGGCTGTTCAAAACTTGATTGAGACTTATCATAGGGAAGAAAAGCCGTCAGTAGTTATAAGTCAGCAAGATTCCCAGATGTTTGTTTGCGACACTAAGAGCGTCATGCAAGGTCTTGACCAGACGGAGAGAAGACTTGAGGCCTCAATAAGCCAGACTACCATGTACAACACTGTTCTGGCTTACGGTGCGCTTGCTGTCACTGTTCCTGCGCTGTATATCCTCTTTAGAGGTGTTTGACTAATGTTATGTACTGTAAGAATGATATTAATCTTACAGGGTCCATCTTGATTTACAATGAAATAATTACATATGAATATTGTGATTGCTGTTTATGTTTTTACTACAGGCAAAATGAACCATGCACTGATGTTAAATCAATACTGTATATATTGAGTGTGAAGCTAAAATAATTTGGTTGCATTATCTAGATAAAAAGCAAATGTAATACATTATGAAATATTTGAATTAGAGTACTGTCTATTAAAATGTATTACATTGTCAAATATTTTGTCATCTTTTTAATGTAAATGGTTCTAAACATTAGTGCAGAAATAATGTATAATTCCTGTAAAAAAATTGCGTAATTTGTCATGTGTATTTCACAAAGAAAAGATGGCCAATATGTGAGAACACGCCACAATTCTGTTTGTCACGTCTTCAGTAAAACAACTGATAATCAGCCACCCGGCTTTCTGAGTGAAACAAATCGAGCGCATCCTAAGTATCCTGCTTTACATTATATTGACCTATCACAGATTACTCTTTTTGCTCCGACCAATCATAATGCTGCTCTTTGGTACCATTATTACATATTCATAATATTTCGCGCGTTTTGTATATCACGTGATGATTTCGCGGGAAAAGTAAGTGGTAAAAAAAAAAATACTTTTGCGTGGCAGCAGTAGAGACAAGCAAGCACGAAATAATGGCGGTGAGTGATTATTAGCAAAATCGGCAATATATTCACCTTATACGTTTCAGCATATTTCCTATTTGACAGATAGTTGATTGTTTATTTCACGTTTATCTATTCCACTTGCTCTGGCAATTGTAAACATGTTTCCCATGCCAATGAAGCCCATTGCATTGAAAGTTGTTTATGTTCCTTAATAAATTATCTGAGGATTTCTGTTCGTTCGTTCGTGATGTCTTTTGCTCGCCAGTCAAAGTTGAGTGTCAGGAATCGACTCACGGTGTCTGGGACAGACAACTCATGTGCTGGTTAACGTTGTATCCATGATTGTATTAATCTTCATTAGTTCGCTAGCTAGTCAGACATCAAACTGATCTAAAATCTGTAGTTAATCGTTTATATTATATAGGTAAGTTCAGTGTTCATTGCCATGTAACGGTAACTAAATTACACAAAAAAATGTGATCTGCATGGCTTCTATTGTTAGCCAGGTAGCTAAAGTGTGCCATTTTGTCAGCCATCATAGCTAGGCACATCATTGTCACTATGAAAGTTAGCTGCTAAGAGCGTTGGGCCAGAAAGGTCGCTGGTTCGAATCCCGAAGCCGATCAAGTGAAACATCTGTCATGTGCCCTTGAGTAAGGCACTTAACCCTAATTGCTCCTGTAAATCGCCCTGGATAAGAACGTCTGCTAAATGACTAATTTTAAATGCAGCAATAAATTACTGTTAACGTTAGCTAGCTGGCTAGTAAACTGCTTTCCGTAGTTTGAGCCTTTGTTCACCATGTTTAAGGAATATGTATATTAATCTTAGCTAGCAAGCTATCTAGCACTAAACTGTGTGTTGAGACAATAGCTGGACTCTGTAATATATGAAATGCAACGTCTGTAGCAAATGTAACAATGCAAAAATACATCTGACTTGACTGCTTGTCTTTTTCCCGTTGTCAGGATTCATCTGAGTCATATCACATGGCAACCAGCCCCAGCAGATTCTCCAGGCGGGGGGAACTGACCTCCAGCCCCGGGAGAGACTTGCCCCCCTTTGAGGATGAGTCTGAGGGGCTCCTGGGTGAAGGAACTCTGCCTGGGGAGGAGGATGAGGGAGACGGGGAGGAACTGATTGGAGATGCAATGGAGAGGTGAGCAAGGGAGGGGAGAGAGAGGTGTTCAGACCCTGTAGTCTTGTACTGTAGTGCTTTACATGTAGTGTTTTCAGGTTATCGCTATGTTATCGCATGTTTACTAAGCACTTATACCACAAATTATATAGGTTTATAATACAATATGATTTGCTTATACATTCTTCCCATCCCTCCCCATGCAGAGACTACCGAGCCATTCCTGAGCTGGACAGGTATGAGGTGGAGGGTCTGGATCTTGATGAGGAGCTGTCGGAGCTGTCTCCTGGAGCCAGGGCTGCTGCTGAGGACGCTATGAGGAGGAGAGACCGGGAGCAGGGAGGCAGGCTGAGGAGAGGACTGCTGTATGGTGAGAAGTTCTCTTTTTCATAGTCTGTTATATATTTTCTGACCATAAGATTAGTTGTTCTACTCTTAGATAGTGGGATTGAAACGACACACAATGGTCAGTTTTTAAGAAACTCCTCATCACCTTTCAACTCTCCACCTCCTCATCACCTTCCTCTTCCTTCTAACAGACAGTGAGGATGAGGATGAAGAGCGCCCGGCCCGGAGGCGTCGCCTGGCGGAGCGGGCTGCAGAGGGCACTGGGGCGGACGATGAGGAAATGATTGAGAGCATCGAGAACCTAGAGGACATGAAGGTAATAAAATATTTATTATATTCATTCATATTATTGATTTATTTTTCTGTGAAGTCCACTGTATTTTTACCTACCTTACCTTGTACAACACAACACGTGCTATACAAATGGTTGATGGATTAATTGGGTGGTGGATGTATTGATGGATGGATTAATTGGTTGATGGATGTATTGATGGATGGATTAATTGGGTGGTGGATGTATTGATGGATGGATATATTGGGTGGTGGATGTATTGATGGATGGATTAATTGGGTGGTGGATGTATTGATGAATGGATTAATTGGGTGCTGGATGTATTGATGGATGGATTAATTGGGTGGTGGATGTATTGATGGGTGGTGGATGTATTGATGGATGGATGGATGTATTGATGGATGGATGGATTAATTGGGTGGTATATGTATTGATGGATGGATGGATTAATTGGGTGGTGGATTTATTGATGGATGGATGGATTAATTGGGTGGTGGATTTATTAATGGATGGATGGATTAATTGGGTGGTGGATGGATGGATTCATTTTGGGTGGTGGATGGATGGATTAATTTTGGGTGGTGGATGGATGGATGGATTCATTTTGGGTGGTGGATGGATGGGTTAATATGTTGGTGGATGTATTGATGGATGGATTGCTTGCAGGGCCACTCAGTCAGGGAGTGGGTGGTCATGGCTGCGCCACGTCTGGAGATCTACCACCGCTTTAAGAACTTCCTGCGCACCCACGTAGATGAGAACGGGCACAATGTGTTCAAGGAGAAGATCAGCGACATGTGCAAAGGTACTCATATATATACAAACAAACAAACAAACAAACAAACAAACAAACAAACAACAACAAAAGAAATATATATATATATATATATGGACACACCTTCAAATGAGTTGATTCGGCTTTTTCAGCCACACCCGTTGCTGACTTGTGTATAAAATCGAGCATACAGCCATGCAATCTCCATAGACAAACACTGGCAGTAGAATGGCCCGTACTGAAGAGCTCAGTGACTTTCTTCATACGTGGCACCGTCATAGGATGCCACCTTTCCAACAAGTCAGTTTTCAAATCTCTTCCCTGCTAGAGCTTCACCAGACAACTGTAAGTGTTTATTATTGTGAAGTGGAAATGTCTAGGAGCAACAATGGCTCAGCCGCTAAGTGGTAGGCCACACAAGCTCACAGAACGGGAGTGCTGAATTGTGTAAAATTTGTCTGTCCTCGGTTGCAACACTCACACCTGAGTTCCAAACTGCCTCTGGAAACAACGTCAGCACAAGAGAGGTTTGTCGGGAGCGTCATGAAATGGGTTTCCATGGCCGAGCAGCCGCACACAAGCCTAAGATCACCATGCGCAATGCCAAGCGTCGACTGGAGTGGTGTAAATCTCGCCTCCATTGGACTCTGGAGCAGAGGAAATGCGTTCTCTGGAGTGATGAATCACACTTCACCATTTGGCAGTCTGATGGACGAATCTGGGTTTGGTGGATGCCAGGAGAAGGGAAATACAATGGCATTCTAGACGATTCTGTGCTTCCAACTTCGTGGCAACAGTTTGAGGAAGGCCCTTTCCTGTGTCAGCATAATAATGCCCCGTGCACAAGGTGAGGTCCATACAAAAAAATTGTTTCTCGATCAGTGTGAAAGAACTTGATTAGCCTGCACAGAGCACTGACCTCAACTCCATTAAACACCTTTGGGATGAATTGAACGCTGACTGTGAGCCAGGCATAATCGCCTAACATCAGTGCCCAACCTCACTATAATGCTCTTGTGGCTGAATGGAAGCAATGTTCCAACATCTAGTGGAAAGCCTTCCCAGAAGAGTGGAGGCTGTTATAGCAGCAATGTTCCAACATCTAGTGGAAAGCCTTCCCAGAAGAGTGGAGGCTGTTATAGCAGCAATGTTCCAACATCTAGTGGAAAGCCTTCCCAGGAGAGTGGAGGCTGTTATAGCAGCAATGTTCCAACATCTAGTGGAAAGCCTTCCCAGGAGAGTGGAGGCTGTTATAGCAGCAATGTTCCAACATCTAGTGGAAAGCCTTCCCAGAAGAGTGGAGGCTGTTATAGCAGCAATGTTCCAACATCTAGTGGAAAGCCTTCCCAGAAGAGTGGAGGCTGGTACAGCAGCAATGTTCCAACATCTAGTGGAAAGCCTTCCCAGAAGAGTGGAGGCTTGTATAGCAGCAAAGGGGGGGACCAACTCCATATTAATGCTGAATATTTCAGAATGAGATGTTCGCCGAGCAGGTGTCCACATACTTTTGGTCATGTAGTGTATTTGTATCAGGAGCTTTGTTAGGTCTGTTCTGAAGTCGGACTGCAGAGTCGCAAGGTGATTTATAATTTTCAGTGTCTATAGTAGGGCTAGGAATTGCCAGGGACCTCACGATACGATGTCATAATACGTAGGTGCCGATCCAATATGTATTGCTATTCTCACGATTCTATATGTATTGCGATTTGATGTTCCTAACATTGCAGAGACGAGAGCCATGAGAACTAGTTTTGATCAGTCAGGGGAAGTGCTGAAAACCATGTTGACTCACAATTTTTCTTTAAAAGAGGATAGAGAACAAACTATATATGAACTACAACATTAGGAATTCTGCACCTGGCTGTACTCTACTGTGTCCTAAAGGTTCACGGTCTTGACGATAGACTACATTACTGATGTATTTGATCCAACCCCATCCAGAGAACAAGGAGAGTCTGGTGGTGAACTACGAGGACCTAGCGGCCAGGGAGCACGTCCTGGCCTACTTCCTGCCCGAGGCGCCTACTGAGATGCTAAAGATATTTGACGAGGCAGCCAAGGAGGTAGTCCTGGCCATGTACCCCAAATACGACCGCATCGCTCACGAGATCCACGTCAGGATCTGCAACCTGCCCCTCGTCGAGGAGCTGAGATCCCTCAGGTTAATACTGATCACATGTCTTCCATGATTTAAAAAAAAAAAAAAAGTAGACTCCGCGATTACAAATTTAGCATTAGTAGATCAGGCCCGACTTTTGCCATAACAAAAGAGCGAGAGGCTCGTCTCCTCTACAGTTGTCACAGAGCTACAACGTGGCAGTAGAGTTGAGGGAACTCGCATGCACACAGGCTGATACTGAGCATCTTGCATCACTTCCTCTCTATAGGATTAATATTAATGCTTTTTCTCCTCTCCAGACAACTCCACCTGAACCAGTTGATCCGTACCAGTGGAGTGGTGACCTGCTGTACAGGTGTTCTACCGCAGCTGGGAATGGTCAAGTACAACTGTAACAAGTGTAACTTCATCCTGGGGCCATTCTTCCAGTCCCAGAACCAGGAAGTGAAGCCAGGTTCCTGCCCTGAGTGCCAGTCTTTCGGCCCCTTCGACATTAATATGGAGTTGGTGAGTCAGTCGGCCAATAGAAATACTCTTAAAAAGGTTAGAAACATGAGTGGACCAATAAAAATAGTATCTAATGAGGTTGAACCAGGAAGGGAAGCCAGGCTTATGCCCTCAGCGCCACAGCGGATTCTTCACCAGAGTGTGAAGGCTGAGGGGCTGACTAATAGATAGACTAGGCAAGAAGTAAGATGTTTTTATTGTTTCTTTTTATCAGACTGTGTACCAGAACTACCAGCGAATCACCATCCAGGAGAGTCCCGGGAAGATCGCTGCTGGCCGCCTCCCACGCTCCAAAGATGCCATCCTGTTGGCTGACCTGGTGGACCAATGCAAACCTGGAGACGAAATAGTGAGTTTGACTCCTAACATAACTAATCTCTCTAATTCTCAACATTGTAGGGCGCTGTAACATTGTCTGCTTGTGGGATGTACGGGGCTGTGAGACGAAAGACGCATGTCATGGCATCAACTATTATTTTAGTAGGTACTTGATGAATGCGAGGCCATTCTGAACAGCCATTTTTTTTATGTTTATTTTCTCATCCCAGCAACATCTGGAGTTAACATTCTAGATCCTTCTTGTCAAAGAGAATGTTGACTTAACCTAGCTAGCTGGTCGTAATAATACCTGCTCTTTTCCTCCAGGAACTGACGGGGATCTACAACAACAATTATGACGGCTCTCTGAACATGGCCAACGGCTTCCCAGTGTTCGCTACGGTCATCATGGCCAATCATATCGCTCGTAGAGACAACAAAGTGGCCGTGGCTGAGCTCACTGACGAGGACATCAAGGCCATCGTGGCGCTGTCCAAGGACGAGCGCATCGGT